>NC_138771.1:582913655-583151155 GCF_965119305.1 Pelophylax lessonae
CTATTGTAAAGACCTTTTGTCTGAATTAGTATCAGTAACTTTGTGAGTGAGTGCAACATGGTGTGGCAGCAGTAACTATGCGGAATTCAAATGCAGTAAACAGAATTTGTATTGAAGACAAAGTTCAGTGATACAACAAGCCAGGGGGAAGGAGAACTGAGCATGTCTTAGATGTGCCGACAGTGTCTGTCTCAAAGGTTGGAATGTGACCTGGCCACTCTGTGCCCTAATGGGAGAATTTCAGGAATGAATGGCCTGTCCCTAGCTTGTCATGACTTGTCTGGAACCTTTCCCTACCACTATTCACTTTCCCTTTCAAACTAGAGGCCTGTCTCTACACTGCCCACTCACAAAATGTGTGCCAAGCCCGGGGGCCAGGGTCTTAAATAGACTCTGCCTGACCCAAGATGGCTGTCAGAGTCACATGGGGCATCCAGCATCCAACCAGATCGCTTACCAAGTAACCCAGGAAACCATAGAGGAGTATGTCCCTCCTGAATTCCTCTCCCTCTGCAATGCTGTGGCAGTTGAACAGCAAACAGTATTATAGAGTGACAGATATTGTCAAAGGCACCTAACTCTGATATATAGTTACATATCTATCTCATAACCATTTTGTTTTCTTACAGAAAAACCCACAGGAAGTACCAGTAGCCCAGGTAAACTTTTTTTTTCCAAATACAATGTAAAAATATTCATCACTAATGTTTCAAGCATTGACATACCTCCTTTAGATCTTTGTCCATCTGGCCAGTATGGTCACCTGCTGAATAAGCACCCTTCACAGACAGCTCAACTCTCCAATAAGACATGGCAGTTTAATCCAACTTAAGCTGGCCACAGATAGAGCAATTTTCTGGCCAGGAGAACATACACCAATTATTGTTAGCAGCTATAGCCGCTGGAAATAATCACATGAAAAATTTGACAGCCTTGTTGTACCTAAGTTGATCAATCAATCAACTTGAGTGCAATCAGCCTGCCCATACATGGTTTGAATCTAGGCCATTCCCTGCTGAATCGGCTGTGATTCAAACCGTCTATGGCCGGCTTTAGTTTTACTTGTTATAATAAAGTATAAGGGATGTTCACAGTAGTGTAAATAGATAGTAATCTTCTCCACCTTGTGCCTCTATGAAGGCTGATAACTAACTGAGGGGACAAGAGGAAGTAGGGAGGGATACAGAGATATATCTAAGGACTAAATCAACTAGTTTCAACATACAGGTAAACTGGAATAAAGTCAAATAGAACACAGTTGTAGCTACACTAAATTGACACTAGGGGGTTGGTTTACTACAACTGGAGAGTGAAAAATCTGGTGCAGCTCTGTTTATTGTAAAATCATACTTACCTAGGTGGATGCTGTATCTGAACCCCCCGCTGGCTTCTGGGCAGATCCCAACCATATTGTCAGAATCTTTCCAGAGCCTGGACCGGCTCTGTTACGAATGGCAACAGTGGGCTTTAGCCTTAGACTGAAAACCTGTCCCAGAAGTGCAGAATAAACTGCACACCTGTGATCCATAAAAGTATAGCTAAAAAAAGCTTTGGGCATACTACTACAGGGACACTAAGGGCTCTTTCACACGGGAGTTCCGTATGTCCGTTTTTCATCCCATCCGTTTGCGGATGAAAAACGGACATAATGTATCTCTATGTAAATACGGATGTCATCGGATGATCATCCTCTGACATCCGTTTTTTGTCAGTTCAGTTCAGTTTTTTTGAATGGAGGAGAACCCTATTTTTTCTTCCTTTCAAAAAACGTAACGTAAGCAAAAACGGATGTCAGTGGTGTCATCCGCAGACATCCGTATTTACATAGACATGCATTATGTCAGTTTTTCATCCGCAAATGGATGGGATGAAAAACGGACATACGGACCGGATGACACAAGTGTCATCCGTGTCCGTTACAAAAAAAAAAAAAGGACCTGATCGGGCAAAAAAAAAAAGGAACGCCCGTGTGAAAGAGCCCTAAAACTACAGCCCCTCTCCCCTTTATCCTCTCTTCTACTACAGAATCTTGGCAGCCTGCCAGCCATGCAATATAAATACATAGAAGATGGTTGTAAGCTGTTAGAAAGTAACAGAAACCTGACTTTGGAGTCTCTGTTCTGATCTTTGAGGATGAATTACTTCTCAGAACATGCAGCTGGATAGCATTGTGATATCTCTCTTCAATTAATTTTTATTTGGTTTTCACAAAAGGAAACAAGCATGTGGGAAACCTGATAAGTTACCATAAAATAATAAAATATAAAAAAAAAAAAAATATATAATAAAAATAATAAAAGGAGAAATAAAAAAGAAGGGGAAAAAGAAAAAAGAAAATATTGATATAATATGTTGATTACAATGCATTATGACATTATATGTAGCAAGAACAGGAGACAAAAATGTCCAATACTGTATACACTCAAGACCTAGGAGACTACCTAGGGAGTATATAGGAAATGCATAGGAGATACCTAAAAAAAAGAAAAAAAAATGCCAAGAAAGATACCAGGGGAAGCACCACCATGCTCTGAGTCACGCCATCCACCGGCCTCAATTTTTCCGTTAGACACTGTGAAAGTAGGGGCTTTGTTGCCAGAGAAGCCAAGCTGTATGAAATTTATTACTGCGAAACACTGAGTAGGCATATGCCTTTTCCAAAGAATAATGTTGGTTAACTAAACCTATTACCTCTATGTGGGAAGGGGCTATAGGTTGTTTCCAACATCTAGCGATTACCGTTTTGGCTGCTATCAATATGTGTATAAATACTGTTCTGATATCAAATGGTATATTTTCAATACCCAAAAATAGTAGCGCTATTGCGGGTTCAGGTTTGATCAGTATGCCCGAAACTTCAGAAAGTACTTCAAAGATTTTCCTCCAGAAACTAATAAGGCCTTTACAGGACCAGAATATATGAAAAATTGTGCCAGTTTGATCGCACTTACGCCAGCACAATGAATCATATTTAGGGTATATTAAAGACAGACGGTAGGGGGTCAGGTACCATCTAGTAACTATTTTCTGGAATTGTTCCCAGTGTGTTACGCATTGTGTTGCTTTATAAGAAATTCGTATCGCCCATCTCCATTGCTCGTTGGAGAAGGACAAACCGAGGTCTCTTTCCCATTTCATCATGTAGGATGATTTAAAAAAGATGAGTTTCTGCTGTAGTTGATTATAAAACACCGATATCCCTTTGAGCTTGGAATTTGGGTCTGTAAGATATTTCCAGAGTGGTTGAGGAATTTCAAGTTTAGGGAGTGGGTGTTTAGATATGAAGCTCACTATACTAATGTAAGCAAAAACAGCCTGGGGGGTAAGTGAAAATTCTCGTTGGAGGGCTGCAAAAGACTTAATATTATTTTGGTATAATTGTGTTACTGTGTCAATCCCTGCTGCCACCAATTTGTTAATATGGACACTAGGGAGCAGGATGCACATTGTCGATTGGGGTATGGGAACTGATATGTTATTTGGCTGTGGTTGTAACTGTAGTTGAGCAATTAGATGACGCCAGGACTGTAAAGAAGCTCTTATTGTTAACGGGAGGGTCTGAATTGTTATAGGTTTCCACATGTCTGCCAAAAGTAATGTATATAAATCCTGTGAATTAGATAGTGCGGCTTCGATCGAAGGCCACGGAAGGGATGTTTTATGGGTTCTATGGGTAAACCAATACTGTAGAGGGGCCAGACGAGATGCATGGTAATAGTCCTCAAGGCTTGGTAGTCCCAATCCACCAACTGATTTGTGTCGTATCGTATGTGAATATGCACACCTTGCACGTTTCCCCTGCCAAACGAAGGTGCGCAAGAGTTTGTTGAGCGAGTTAATATGGTGTTTAGGAATATGGGTCGGAAGGGCGCGAAAGATGTACAATATCTTGGGGAGACACGTCATTTTAAATGCAGCTATTCTTCCAGCCCATGATAGTTCCGTCTTCTTTAATCTATTAATATCATTGGAAATAGAAGTTATTAGTGATCGCAGGTTAAGTGTCTGTAGCCCTGAAGTCGGAAATGTCAAGGTTATACCCAAATATTGCAAAGCTTGGGGAGTCCATGTATAAGGTAGATTTTGCTTAAGATGGCTAAGTGCATGGCCCTGTATACCCATATTTAGGATGACTGATTTATCAAAATTAACCTTATAGTAGGAAATATTACTAAATGTCTGCAAAATATCATGGACAGCAGGTAAGGACACGATGGGGTTCGTCAGGCTCAAATTATGTCATCCGCAAAAAGCGTGATGGTATGTTGTAGGTGCTGAATTTTAAAGCCAGAGACCCTAGAATTTTGTCTTAACGTTTCCGCCAAGGGCTCGATCAATAAATTAAATATCAGAGGGGAAAGTGGGCAGCCCTGGCGCGTACCATTTAATATTGGAAAAGTTTTAGATAGGGTGCCCGCACAGAGCACTCTAGCGGTTGGAGATGTATATAAGCTCATAATAGCCGAAAAGATCGGTCCAATGAAACCAAACTTTTCCAATACTGCCCTCATATACCCCCAATGTACGTGATCAAACGCCTTCTCTGCATCTATAGATAAGAGCAGAGAAGGCGTTTTGGTGCGCTCTGCCTGATGGAGCAGGTTAATAACTCGCCTTGTAGCGTCAGGGGCCTGTCTCCCCTTGACGAACCCCATCTGGTCCTCCTTTATCAAAGTGGGCAGAATTAATGCGATCCTATTAGCTATAAGTTTAGCGTATAACTTAATATCACTGTTCAGAAGAGATATCGGTCTATAGCCAGCAGGATCAGTAGGAGATTTACCAACTTTAAGGATTGTAATTATATTAGCTTGTAACATTTCAGTGGGTAATATACCCAACTTAACCGTACTTGAGAAGAGATTCAACAGGTGGGATGCTAGTTGATCTTGCATGGACCTGAGATATTCATTTGTGAATCCATCAGGGCCTGGAGACTTATTTAAAGGCATAGTTGCAAGTGTATCAGTCACTTCTTTAATAGTGAATGGTCTGTTCAGTTGTGTTAATGTGTCGGTCGACAAGGTCGAAAAATGAAGGTTGTGTAAGAAATCGCGGATGGATGCGTCCGTCGGTTGAGGGGTATCTTTGTCTAACTTAAGACTATATAGAGTGCTGTAGTAATCAGCGAACGCATCCGCTATCTCTTGTGGGTGTAGGTGTTTGTTGCCCGTATGTGGATGCACAATGCCTTCAATCCTGGTTTTAACTCTCTTCGTCTTAATCCTAGATGACAGAAATTTGCCAGCTTTATTATGTGCAGAGTAATACTGCATGTGAAGATGTGCTAGCATGTTTTCATGACGTTCCAACAAGAGTCTTCTAAGGTCAGCACGGAGGGAACCCAGTCTGGAAGCATTGGATAAGGAAGGGGTCTTTTTATTCGCAGTGTCCAAAACTTGGATATCGCGAATGAGATCTTCCATTTTGCGATTGAACCTCCTCCTCAGCTTAGCCCCTAGCTGAATGAGGAGTCCTCTCGCAAAGGCCTTATGTGTAATCCACAGCATAGCCGGGTCTATATCTGGTGTATTGTTGATAGAAAAGAATTCTTCCATCTGGGCTTTCAAAAATTTAAGAGACTCAGGGTCTGATAATATGGAATTGTTACTTCGCCATAGAAATGTAGTAGGGGAGACAGGACGGTGGGACAACGACATGTGAATTGCGGCGTGGTCTGACCATGTTATGGGAGAAATAGATGTGTGAGTGACATACGATAATGTTTGTATGTCAACTAAAAACATGTCAATTCTACTATAGGAGTTATGGCTCACAGAAAAGTAGGAGTAATCCCTCTCCTCTGCGTGCTGATAACGCCACACATCATGGAGCCCCTCAGCGTGGATGAATGTAGCCAAAGAAGGAACCGAGGATCTTCCTTTAGATGAAGCATCCATACCGTGGTTTGCCACCATGTTAAAATCTCTGCAAACAATTAGCCTTACTGATTTAAGTTTATTAATTTTTACCCACAGTTTACGGAAAAACCTCAATTGGTGCGTGTTGGGAGCATACACATTTACTATGGTGTATAAACAATTATCAATCGTGCAGTTAAGTATAATATAGCGACCTTCTGTGTCCAATACCACCCTATTGGAGGTGAAGGACACTGAATCTCTAATTGCCACCAAGACTCCTCTTTTTTTTTCCCCTGCTGAAAATTGAAAAATGTGCGGGTAATCCTTGTGGGAGCATCTCGGGCTGTGGTCAAGTTGAAAATGTGTCTCTTGAATAGCGAGAATATCTGCCCTATGGGAGCATGCTTCCTTCCACATGGAGTACCTCTTAACAGGGTGGTTCAACCCTCTGACATTCAAAGATAATAATTGTAGAGGCATGATAGTACATTCTGTTTTGGAACATGGGTTGTAGATATATATTGGAAGAATAGTACCTTAGATGTGTATTAGATTTGATAGCCTCTGGGCAGTGCCAAGTTGCAATTGAGGTGGTTCGGTCCACATAGGACAAGAGGTAAGGAAAAAAATACCGTTCGTCCGGTCTTGAGTGCCGGTCCGAAGGGTAGACCAGAGCATGATGGTGCTTCATATCGATCGTGGCATATAGCTTCGTATAATCATCGTAAACCTGTTCTGCAAGAGAAAGCAAAAGCAAAAGGGAATAAGAGGAAAAGAAAAAAAGAGAAAGAAAAAAAAACCAACATGTAAACATACAAGCTATCGTACAGACAAACACTACCTATATAAAAAAAAAAAACGAGGCCCAAACAGACCAAGAGCTGTAGCTGCATCTTCAATGGGAGAAACAATAAGCACGATGTAGGGTGCTAATCAAAAAGAAAAAAGCACGATGTAAGGTGCTATTCAAAGACAGGGGGTCTCCCTCCGTCCAGCTCAAAAGAAAAAAAAAGAAGAATGGTAGTCCTCATTTATGACGTTGAGTAGATCTGGAAGAACGATTGGCTACTTGCCAATCAGGTTGTAAGTGTTGTGGTTTCTGATCGTTGCTGTCTTCCGGCAAGTCGATCGTATCTGGGAGGATGTTCCATTGGCGAAGGCTTCTTAGCCCTTGTTCCTTAGTAGTAATCTGAAAAGTTGATCCTAAATGGGTCACACATAGCTTAGCCGGGTATTTCCACTTGTACAATATTTTATTGTATATCTTGTTGTAACACTTTTGTTGATTGTTATACTCCAGGCTAACCACTAAATATATATATATATATATGAAACACAAATATTAGCTGTTTTACCTGCAAAAGGATTTGTGTTTCTGTTCATCCATGCCTGAGAATTACACAACTCTGCCACACAGCACTGACCTATTTGTCAATTTTTCTCTTCTGCACTGTGAACCTTACCTGAGCTGTTCTGTACAGGAAATGAAAGAAGCTGATACCAAGTCTAGTCTAGTCAAGCTGATATAATAATTTTTACAGAGCTGCACTAAAGAGTGTATTTTACATCTATTTGGAGTTCACATGAAAAACCTTTAAGGTTCATAGTCTGGGCACAGGTGCACTTTAAGGCAGATTTGGATTACCTTTATATAAGGCAACATTAACTTATATAGCTATCATTCTGCAAACTGGTTTACTAAATTCCTCTGAAGTATTGATTTGCCTATTTTTGACTTTGCCAACAATGAAGGGGAGTTGCAATTTTGTTTGAGTCTAGCAAAGACTCATGTGTACAGGAAACTCTGCCAGGTATCCTACAGTCCTGGAATTGTCTGATAGAGGCTCCAGTGCTGGAATGGAGGGGTGGTAGAATATATGGGCTGTCCGATAGGTGAATATAATGACTCTTCTATTGTAAAGACCTTTTGTCTGAATTAGTATTAGTAACTTTGTGGGTGACTGCAGCATGGTGTGGTAGCAGTAACTATGCGGAATCCAAATGCAGTAAACAGAATTTGTATTGAAGACAAAGTTCAGTGATACAACAAGCCAGCGGGAAGGCAAACTGAGCAGGTCTTAGATGTGCTGACAGTGTCTGTCTCAAAGGTTGGAATGTGACCTGGCCACTCTGTGCCCTAATGGGAGAATTTCAGGAATGGATGGCCTGTCCCTAGCCTGTCCTGACTTGTCTGGAACCTTTCCCTACCACTATTCACTTTCCCTTTCAAACTAGAGGCCTGTCTCTACACTGCCCACTCACAAAATGAGTGCCAAGCCCGGGAGCCAGGGTCTTAAATAGACTCTGCCTGACCCAAGATGGCTGTCAGAGTCACATGGGGCATCCAGCATCCAACCAGATCGCTTACCAAGTGACCCAGGAAACCATAGAGGAGTATGTTCCTCCTGAATTCCTCTCCCTCTGCAATGCTTCGGCAGTTGAACAGCAAACAGTATTATAGAGTGACAGATATTGTCAAAGGCACCTAACTGTGATATATAGTTACATATCTATCTCATAACTATTTTGTTTTCTTACAGAAAAACCCACAGGAAGTACCAGTAGCCTAGGTAAACTTTTTTTTTTTCCAAATACAATGTAAAAATATTCATCACTAATGTTTCAAGCATTGACATACCTCCTTTAGACCTTGGTCCATCTGGCCAGTATGGTCACCTGCTGAATAAGCACCCTTCAGACAGCTCAACTCTCCAATAAGACATGGCAGTTTAATCCAACTTAAGCTGGCCACAGATAGAGCAATTTTCTGGCCAGGAGAACATACACCAATTATTGTTAGCAGCTATAGCCGCTGGAAATAATCACATGAAAAATTTGACAGCCTTGTTGTACCCAAGTTGATCAGTCAATCAACTTGAGTGCAATCAGCCTGCCCATACATGGTTTGAATCTAGGCCTTTCCCTGCTGAATCGGCAGTGATTCAAACCGTCTATGGCCGGCTTTAGTTTTACTTGTTATAATAAAGTATAAGGGATGTTCACAGTAGTGTAAATAGATAGTAATCTTCTCCACCTTGTGCCTCTATGAAGGCTGATAACTAACTGAGGGGACAAGAGGAAGTAGGGAGGGATACAGAGATATATCTAAGGACTAAATCAACTAGTTTCCACATACAGGTAAACTGGAATACAGTCGAATAGAACACAGTTGTAGCTACACTAAATTGACACTAGGGGGTTGGTTTACTACAACTGGAGAGTGAAAAATCTGGTGCAGCTCTGTTTATTGTAAAATCATACTTACCTAGGTAGATGCTGCATCTGAACCCCCCACGTTGGTTCTTAAGCTGAGAACCAAAAGAGCAAACACTGCTGATCGCTTGTTCTCAGAGCCCCCTGAACAGAGAGCTGGTGGCTGTCTGTACTCACTGGAGCACTGGGCTGTGGAGGGGGGGGGGGGGGAGCAGCTGGCTCAGGCTCTCAGCCACACATGCCGGCTTCCAGTCCAGGCATGTGGGCGGATCCCGACCATATGGTCGTGATTTTTCTTGAGCCTGGATCGGCTTTCTGACATCAGCTGACAGCTGGCTTCAGCCTGCTCTGTGCTGAAAGCGTGTCACAGGAGTGCAGAATGAACTGCAATCCTGTGATCCACAGGAGAAATACAGCTAAACTTTGGCCGTACTTCTCCTTTAAGTCCAGCTCTTTTTTTTTTTTTTCTCAAACTTTTTTTATTTTAGAAATAAGAATACAGAGTACAACAATAGAAAGGTGATAATTACAAGAACATAGTAAAAAGAGATTGCACTTTAAGTCAAATCATAAACATTTCTTTGATCATCAGGTACATATGAGCTGATCTAAGATCTTATGGCAAGTAACTTAGGATAGTACATTACTTAAAGCTTAATGGTGAGAAATCATCCATCATAAGCATAACTTGGACATGTCTCCACTGACATCCGATGCCCCATAAAGATGCATGGGGGGACCGTTCAGATCCGCCCAAAAAACTGACAGGCAGATCTGAACAGTCCGCCTGTGTGAAAGGGGCCTAAATGTTTTGCTGGGCTTGAAAGACACAGGAGGTTTCATTTACTAAAACTGGACAGTGCAAAATCTGGTGCAGCTGTGCATGGTAGCCAATCAGCTTCTAAATTTTATTGTCAAAGCTTAATTGAAGAAGCTGAAGTTTGAAGCTGATTGCCTACCATGCACAGCTGCACCAGATTTTGCACTCTCTGTAATTACCACCTTTGTATGTTCTGCTTCTCCCCTCTGTTTGATGGAGAAAATGTACTGTGTAACTGAGCTAAAAAATAAAAATAACGTCCATATTTACCCTGTAATCCCAAATCGCAACAAACCATCGATTGGGTAACCTGGTTTTCAAATACAGCCTAAAAAATATGACAGGGATTGTAAAGGCAGAAGGTTTTCTTTATCTTAACCACTTGTCGACTGCCTAACGTCTATCTACGTCGGTAGTCAGCCCCTCACAGGCAAAGCGACGTAGGTCTACGTCGCTAGCCTGTGAGGCTCTAGGGAGCGAGCGCGCGCCGCTGGAGGCTCGCTCCCGTTCGCTCACGGCCCCCCCTGCGCGTGTGCCCAGCGGACCCGATGTCGGCCGGGCACTCTCGATTGTCTGTTACAGTGGGAGAAAGGCAGGCGGCTAATGTAAACACTGCCTCCTGTCATTCTCCCCTGTGTAAGAATTGAGATCATACGGTTCTGCTATGTAGGACCGTTGATCTCTGTTCTTAAACCTCAAGCCACATCCAATCACAGTTAGAAGCACGCCCCTAGGGACACACTTAACCCCTTCTTCTCAAATAAAGGTAACTCCTTCCCTGCCAGTGTCATTTTTACAGTAACAGTGCATATGTATAGCACTGATTACTGTAGTAATGTCACTGGTAACCCCAAAAGTGTCAAAAATGTCAGTCAAGGGTCCGATCTGTCTGCCGCAATGTCGCAGTCCCACAAAAAAAAAATCGCAGATCGCCGCCCTTACTCGTTTAAAAAAAAAAAAACACAAAAATGACAAAAACCTTTCCCTTAGTTAGTAAACGCAATAACTTTTGCGCAAACCAATCAAAATACGCTTTTTGCAATTTTTTTACCAAACATATATAGCATAAAACAAATTGGCCTAAAATGTTAAAAAATTTAGATTTTTACATTTTTTTTGGGGGGAATTTCATATAAAAAAATGTGAAAAATATTGTTATTTTTGCAAAATTGACGCTCTTTTTTTGTTTATAGCGCATGATCAAAAAAACGCACAGGTGATCAAATACCACCAAAAGAAAGCTCTGTTTGTGGGGAAAAAAAGGACGTCAAATTCGTTTAGGTACAGCGTTGCACGACCGCGCAATTGTCTGTTAAAATCACGCAGTGCCGAATTCGCAAAATAGGCTCTGGTCAGGAAGGGGGTAAAATCTTCTGGGGCTTAAGTGGTTAAAGTGGAGTTTCATGCACTTTACAAACTTTGCCCCATCCAGTTCTGTTTTTCATTTTAAAATAGCATTGACACTTTTCTTTTTTCTGTCTTTTTACCTTATTTATAAAGGCTTTTTTTTTTTTCCTCTTCCTTTGTATCGCACCGCGCCGAGGTACGTCATTTCCGACGGTGCCCTGGCTCCTGGGAGATGTGTGTCATCAATCCCAGGAGTCAATAGGCATCGCCAGCTGGTAGCATCACATAATTTCCAAACAGGAAAGGACGTGATGCAAGGCGGCGATATGCACAGAATCCCGGAAGAGAGACACAGCGGCTTCACATGCCCACACTCTAGATGGCCGCACTCTACAGTACAAGAAAAAATTAAGTTCTAAATGCTGCATCAAAACAAATCAGAGGACAGTTTAGAAGATAGTGAAATGTTAAGGCACAAGCAGTGACTATTCCAGGGTTACTTTTAACTAAAAAAAACAAAAAACGTCCAGAACTTCTATGCATTAAGATAAAAAAAGCCTTCTGTGTGCAGCTGCCCCCCCAGCCTCCCTAATACTTACCTAAGCCCATCTTTATACAGCCATGTTGAAGCTGCCTGGGACTCCCCTCCTCATTGGCTGAGACATTGGCTCCCTGTCAGGGAATGGTCGTGGAAGAACTGGCATTGCTGCCAATACTAGAGATGGGCGCATCAGGCACATTCTCGTAAGCATGCACATTGGCAGAAAAATGGTGAATTGGCGCACACAGGTGCGCAGTGGCACGAAGCAGCGAACCTGTGTGCGCAATGACGTACACATAACATGATAGATGAGGCCTTTTGCTGGCCTATATAAGACCGCTGATGATGCCATGAAGTTGCTGTGTTGTCGTCAGCCTTCCTGTGTTCCTGAGCCTCTGTGTACTTACCTTGGATTTCCTGTTGTGACCCGGCTTATTCCTGACCTGTCTGATCTCTTCTCCTGGTGTTGACCCTCTGGCTTGCTCTACCAACCTTGCTTCTGTTTGATCACCTGTGTATGACCTCGGCTTGCTTTACGGACTTTGCTATTACTACCTGCCTGCTTTCCTGTTGTGACCTCGGCCAAGTTCCTGTTTCCGCTACATGCCTTTGCCCCCGGACGGATTATCTGTGTTTGACACTCAGCCTGGCTTCTACCACTGTTTCCTGTGTGCACAAGTTTGCCAAGTACATCTGGAGTTTCCCGAGAGACATCTGTCTTGCTAAATATCCGGTCATCTCCAGCATCCACCAGTGATCACCCAGCCCAGCTCTCCAGTACCCTGTTGGCAACCTGTGATTCTTTGGTCGCTACTTCTGTACTACCTTCAGGGGTGAACCGCACTTAGCCACAAGGGGAGCCCTCTCAGCACCTTGGCCTTGGATCAGGTACGTGACATTCCCGCTGCTGTCAATCAAAATCAGTCAGCCAATCAGGAAAGAGAAGGGGCAGGGCCAGGTCGCGATCCATGTCTGAATGGATACAGGGAGCTGTGACTTGGCTCCAGTGCCCCCATAGCAAACTGCTTTCTGTGGGGACACTCAACAGGAGGGAGGGGCCAGGAGCACAGAAGAGGGACCCAAGAAGAGGAGGATCTGGGCTGCTCTGTGCAAAACCAACTGCATAGAGCAGGTAAGTATAACATGTTTGTTACTTAAAAAAAGGAGACTTTACAATACTCTTACTACTAAGGCCAACCATCAACATATATGGACTGACAACTGTGTATGCCTCCCAACACTTTCAGATCTGTAATGTGAAGTGGTTGACAGAACAAAATAGATGGTTCTCTTTAAACTTTCTCTATCAACTCATCCCCCTCAGTTATTACCTTTTGTATCACTTTTTTCCTCCCTCTTAGACTGTAAGCTCTAATGAGCAGGGCCCTCTGATTCATCGTGTACCAAATTGTATTGTAACTGTAATATCTGTCTTCATTTTGTAAACTGTGGCGCTACATAAATCCTGTATAATAATTTTTTTAATAATAATAGTTTTATTCGTATTTAGTCGACTGAAATCTCCAGTCCATTTTAGTCAACTAAAATCATTTTAGTCGACTTAAAATCTCATGGGTTAAGTTCAATTGTAATGCATTATTTAATTATTTCTCTATAATTTCCAAACTCATTATATACTCCTGGAGTAAAAATCAGGTAACATGTTATTATGTATGGTATTAAGGTTTGAACGTGCACTAAATGTACTGGAGATTTTAGTCGACTAAATACGACTAAAACTATTCTTACAATAAAAAATTATTATTATTATACAGGATTTATGTAGCGCCAACAATTTGCACAGCGCTTTACAAAAGGAAGGCAGACATTCCAGTTACAATACAATTTGGTACAAGAGGAATCAGAGGACCCTGCTCATTAGAGCTTACAATGTAAGGGTCCTTTCACACGGGGCAGACCATTTTTTGATCCGCTCCGGCACTTTTTTTTTTTTAACGGACACGGATGGCACTTGTGTCATTCGGTCCGTATGTCCGTTTATCATCCCATCCGTTTGCGAATGATAAACAGAGGTAATGTATGTCAATGGGATTACGGATGTCAGCGGATGACAATGCTGACATTCGTTTTTGCGTCCGTTCTGTTTTTAAACGGAAGAAAAATAGGGTTTTCTTCCATCCCAAAAAACGGAACTGATCGGAAAGGACGCAAATCGGATGTCAGCGGATGGTCATCCACTGACATCTGCAATCCCATTGACAAACATTATGACCGTTTTTCATCTGCAAACGGATGGGATGAAAAACGGACATATGGACCGCCCGTGTGAAAGGACCCAAAGAGGGAGGAACAAGTGATACAAAAGTTAATAACTGAGGGGGATGAGCTGATAGAGAAACTAAAAAAGAGTATTTATTAGAAGCAGGATAGGCTTCTTTAAAAAGATTGTAAAGTCTCTTCAATCTTAATGCAAAAAATCTTAATGTGAAAAAAGCACTATTTACCACTTGCTGACCGGCCACCGCATATATACTGCGGCAAAGTGGCGCTATTGCGCCAATCGACATACCTGTACATCAATTCGTACAATAGCCACTAGATGGCACCATCACACCGTGATTGGCTAGCGGGGATGTCAATCAATGGGTTCGGCGGACATTGGGCCACCTGCGATCATCCCTGCGAGAGGCAAAACAAGAGAGTAAACAAGGCAGATTGCTGTTTTGCAAGGGGACAAGATGGAGATCTTATGTTCCTGTCTTCCCCCAATCAGTGCAACCCCCCTACAGTTAGTAAGCATCCCCTAGGGACACACTTAGCCTTTGATCACCCCTGCTCTTAACCCCTTCCCTGCCAGTGTCATTAGTGCAGTGACAGTCCACTTTTTTTTTTAGCACTGATCACTGTATTGATGTCACTGGTCCCCAAAAAGTGTCAAAAGTGTCAGTTAGATTTCAGATTTAATAGAAGGAGATTATTCAGCGCTCAGATCTGACACAAAATGGTAAAGTAAGCAGCTAAACACCGGTAAAGGTCAAAACTATCAATACCCAATAGAACAAATATATATAAAAAAGGTGCAGCGCTAAAATTGCATACAGTAAATCGCATGAACTGCTTAATGCATACAAAAAATGTCCATAAGTAAAAACATAAATCGTGAATATAGTAGTCCTTTCAACTTCACAGAAGTATGCACAAAGATGTATTTAGGAGACCCGTGCTGTAAAGGATGAATACATGCACTACTTCAATCGTGAATCCATCACCAAAGTAAGTACAAGCCTCTCACCTCCATTAATCGACCATTAAAGGTCATTGCACTTTTAATCAGGGTAAAGACCAGATGGACTTCTGCCAAACCCGTTCTCCTATGCTCTGCAGCGAACTCCTAGATCGATCAGCAGTTGTGCATCCCATAAAAAATATCAAAACATCTAGTGCTCTCCATTTTTTAAAAACGACATTTATTGTAAAGCTTAAAGTACTACTCACATAAATAGCACTTTCCTAGTGCATTAAGGAATTCATATACACATATGGCAAAGATGTGCTCCGATGCATCGATCCCTCCGGAGCATCGCGGGTGACGTCACAACTCCTCCCCCGATGTCAGATTTGTCCGCTGCGATATCACAGTCCTGCTAAAAATTGCTGATCGCTGCCATTACTAGTGAAAAAATGTAATAAATAAAAGTTCAATAAAAATATTGCATCTTTGTAGAAGGTACAACGTTTGCGCAATCCAATCAATATACGCTTGTTGGGATTTTTTTAAAATAATATAGAATATGTAGCAGAATACATATTGGCCTAAACTGATGAAAAAAATATATATTTTTTAAATGCTTTATTGGATATATTTTTTTAGCAGAAAGTAAAAAATATTGTTTAATTTTTCAAAAGTGTCGCTTTTTTTGTTTAAAGCGCAAAAAATAAAAACCACAGTTGCGAACAAATACCACTAAAAGAAAGCTCTACCTGTGGGAAAAAAAAGGACATAAATTTTATTTGGGTACAGCATTGCACGACTGCGCAATTGTCAGTTAAAGTAACGCAGTGCCGTAGCCCAAAAAATGGCCTGGTCTTTAAGTAAAGTCTTGTTTTTTGTTTATTTTTAAATAACAAACATGTTATACTTACCTGCTCTGTTGCAGTGGATTTGCACAGAGTGGCCCGGATCCTCCTCATCTCGGGTCCCTCTTCTGTGTTCCTGGCCCCTTTCTCCTGTTGATTGCCTCTACAGCAATCAGCTTGCTATGGGGCACCCGACCCGAGTCACAGCTCTCTGTGTCCATTCAGACACAGATCTGTGACCTGGCCCTGCCCCCCCTCTCTCCTGATTGGTTGATTGACTTTGATTGACAGCAGCGGGAGCCAATTGCGCCATGCTGCTGTCTAAACCAATGAGGAGGGGAGTCCTGGGCAGCTGAGAAGCTCTTGCAACATTACTGGATAAAGATGGGCTCAGGTAAGTATTAGGGGGGCTTCTGCACACAGAAGGTTATTTTATCTTAATGCATAGAATGCTTTAACCACTTTACCACCGGAGGATTTTGCTGTCTTACGTCTGGGCCACTTTTTGCGATTCGGCACTGTGCGACTTTAACTGACAATTGCGCAGTCATGCAACGCCGTACCCAAACGAAATTTGCGTCCTTTTTTTCCCACAAATAGAGCTTTCTTTTGGTGGTATTTGATCACCTGTGCGATTTTTACTTTTTGCGCTATAAACAAAAAAAGAGCGACAATTTTGAAAAAATAACAAGATTTTTCAAATTTTTTTATATGAAGTTCCCCCAAAAAATGTAAAAATCTAAGTTTTTTATCATTTTAGGCCAGATCGGACCCTTGACTGACATTTTTGACACTTTTGGGGGTACCAGTGACATTACTGCAGTAATCAGTGCTATAACTATGCACTGTTACTGTAAAAATGACACTGGGAGGGAAGGGGTTAATTTTATTGGAGAGGGAGGGGTTAATGTATGCCTGGTGCTTACTGACATGTGTGGGGGGAGGTGACTGAGTGAGACAGGGACAGATCGCAGGTTCAGCTATGCTGAACCCTGCAATCTGACCCTGTCTGTCACTTAGGAGATCCGCTCGCTTTGTTTACACAAGCGGGCGGATCTCCAGACTCGATTCCTCGACGATCGGGGAAGAGCAGCGGCGATCGCTGCTGCTTCTCCCCTGGCCCGACTCCCGCTGTAATCAGTTACAGAAGGGGGAGTGTCTGGAGACGTAGGTCTACATCGTCAGACCTACAAGAGCCACTTTGCCGCAGTAGAGCTCTAGTGAGCAGCGGTAAAGTGTTTAAAGCGTAACTCCACTTTTGTTGAGAAAAAAATATTCCCCTCTGGGTGATCTCTGTACATAACAAGGATTTTAACAACTTTTGTTGCAGATTCCTACCTTTTATTATTTTATTATTCTGAAGAAATCCCTGTTCGTCCCTCTGTGCTGAGTGGGTCTAATGGGAGTGGTTTCAAAATGATCTATCAGCTGTGGCAGCTGCAGGACTCTAATGAGGAAAACTGCTGGGCCTGCATCCCTTCAGATGTGTTCCTATTGGGCGTATCCCACAAAAAAGGAAATTTTTTGTTGCAGGGGATGCCAGAAATCTGACTTGTATCTTAGTCAGACTTCTATATGGTGAGCCAATCACACAAGCAGGAAATGATGTTTCTGGGGGTGTGGTCAGTATACATTCTGTGTACAGAACACCTCCAGGTAACCATATTGCATTTTCAGAAAAAAAATACCTGCAGATTAAAAAGGAAAATTAATTTTTAATAACATTCAATTTAGAATATGATTTGGGTTGCAATTGTATATGCTATATTGTTTTTTCCTTTATTTGCTGATTTTTTTCCCCCACAAAATTGGAGTTACCCTTTAAGATAAAAAAAAATAAAAATCTTCTGCCTTTACAATCCCTTCAAAGCTTAATAATTTCAAAATTCTAAATTTTTATCCATTTATTTTGATATTGTCTGCCAATATTTGAAAACTAGTGTGTAAATCAAGAAGCAAAATTTAGAAAAAAAGAAAGGTTGCTAAGAGAAGTGACAGTGTGGTTTTGTGGCCAGCATCCATGTCTCTCTTTTCAGGCCTTTGTGTTTAGTCCAGTGACTGTTATATTTTTAATAAAAAGCATAGTGTATTTTCAATGAATACCTATTTTGAGCAATAATTGCTATGTTTACATTTCTACATCCTTGCTCTTACGTATTTGTATTGTATTAAATGTATATATATGGGATGCTACAGTCAAGGAAGGATGAGCCACTTACTGTATACTCTATACCAGAGAGTGTCACCGAAATCTCAGTTGAATATTTTCTGATGAGGAGTGGCAAAAAGCCTAAATTTTCAAGTGTAATGCCTGAATATCCTGTGACACTTATGGGGAAAAAATCAAAATTCTTTTACATTGATACAGAGAGCCAATGCCACAACACTAGATCTTCCCAGAGACATGTAAAATATGCGGAGATGGGAGAAAATGGGTTACTTGCACACATAGTGGGAATACCCCTTTTCCACATTTTGTCATGTTACAACCAAAATTGTGAATGTATTTTATTGGGATTTTATGTGATAGACCAACACAAAGTGGCACATAATTGTGTGAAGTGGAAGGAAAGTGATAAATGGTTTTCAAAGTTTTTTACAAATACATATGTGAAAAGGGTGACGTGCATTTGTATTCAGCCCCCTTTAGTCTGATACCCCTAACTAAAATCTAGAGGAACCAACTGCCTTCAGAAGTCCCCTAATTAGTAAAAAGAATCTACCTGTGTGTAATTTAATCTTAGTATAAATGCAGCTGTTCTGTAAAGCTCTCAGGGCAGAGGTTTGTTAGTGAACAAACAAAATCATGAAGGCCAAGGAACACACCAGGCAGGTCAGTGATAAAGTTGTGGAGAAGTTTAAAGCAGGGTTAGGTTATAAAAAAATATCCCAAGCTTTGAACATCTCACGGTGTGCTGTTCAATCCATCATCGGAAAATGGAAAGAGTATGGCATAACTTCAAACCTACCAAGACATGACCATCCACCTTAAACAGACAGGCCGGGCAAGAAGAGCATTAATCAGAGAAGCAGCCAAGAGGCCCATGGTAACTCTGGAGGAGCTGCAGAGATTCACAGCCCAGGTGGGAGAATCTGTCCACAGGACAACTATTAGTCGTTCTCTCCACAAATCTGGCCTTTATGGAAGAGTGGCAAGAAGAAAGCCATTGTTGAAAGAAAGCCATAGGAAGTCCCGTTTGCAGTTTACGAGAAGCCATGTGGGGGACACAGCAAACATGTGGAAGAAGGTGCTCTGGTCAGATGAGACCAAAATTGAACTTTTTGGCCTAAAAGCAAAATGCTACGTGTGGTGGAAAACTAACACTGCACATCACCCCAAACACCATACCCACCATGAAACGTGGAGGCAGTATCATGTTGTGGGGATTCTTTTCTTCAGCAGGGACAGGGAAGCTGGTCAGAGTTGATGGGAAGATGAATGGAGCCAAATACAGAACAATCAGAGTCTGCAAAAGACTTGAGACTAGGGCGGAGGTTCATCTTCCAGCTGGACAATGACCCTAAACATACAGCCAGAGCTACAATGGAATGGTTTAGATCAAAGCATATTCATCTGTTAGAATGGCCCAGTCAAAGTTCAGACCTATATCTAATTGAGAATCTGTGGCAAGACTTGAAAATTGCCATTCCCAGATGCTCTCCATCCAATCTGATAGATCTTGAGCTATTTTGCAAAAAAGAAAGGGCAAAAAATTCTCTATCTTGATGTGCAAAGCTGGTAGAGACATACCCAAAATGACTTGCAGCTGTAATTGCAGGGAAAGGTGGTTCTACAAAGTATTGAATACAAATGCACCCCACATTTTAAGATATTTATTTGTAAAAAAAAGTTGAACCATTTATCATTTTCCTTCCACTTCACAATTATGCGCCACTTTGTGTTGGGCTATCACATAAAATCCCAATAAAAAACATTTACGTTTCTGTTTGTAATATGACAAAATGTAGAAACTGTCAAGGGGTATGAATACTTTTTCAAGGCACTGTATACAGTGATATTCATGGAGAAACCGATATTGCTCTAATATCCTTTTTTCCAGGACCAATCACATTAAAAAGAAACAATTACTCCACCATTTTATTTCAACAGCCAAACAACTACCTCTTTTTTGGAAGACCACTTCCACCCCCCCTTTAACAATGTAGGCAAGAATAATTAATTTTCCAATTGAATGTTTAGATCTAGTCATGTGCTTGACGAAAAAAATTAGTTTTGTTTTGATTCGTTAATTTAGTTATTTCGTTTCATTAAGTTTGGTTGATTCATTCAATTCATATTCGGGATTCGTATTCCGAATACAAATTGAATGAATCAATCATTCTTTGTATTTTTTTAATTCTTCGAATTTCCGATATTTTGTTTCTCTATTCAAAACGTTCAAATTGATAAAATTAGAATCGGCCGAATCGAAATTTTTTTTTTTTTTTTCTGATTCCAGTGCAGCAGCCGAGTAACTAAACATCAGATTGTTATTTATACACATTGACCTTGTTTGTACTAATCACATATTTTGAATAAATGTATTAAGTGTTCTAATTAATAAAAGTAGTATCTTACTTTCAACAATTTTCTATGTACAATACTGTGCAGAAGTTTTAGCCAGCTGAGAAAAAATAATGTCAAGTACAAATGCTTTTAAATATTTATATTTTATTAGTTTTTTTTATCATTTTTACACTTGCAAAGGGAACAAACAAAAGAAAATTCTTCATCAAATGATTACGACTGTTTACCTTTGGCCTAACAAAAACAGAATTATTTCGAAATGGTACATTAATAACACTTATTAATACAACAATATGTTTACAGTTGAATGAAATGAAATTCGATGTAAAATTCGAGTCAAATTTCAATTAGAATTTTGGAAATTCGGATGAACTTCCTTTCGTGTTTTTGGCAAATTTGGTAAAATTTGTCTATACTGTAACTCGGGGATATATCCGAATAACGAAAAATGTGTCCGAATATTTATTCGGAAGTAAACGGACCACACATCTATTTAGATTAACTTTTCCAGAAAACCAACTCTAGTCTAGTCTACCACTCTCCCTCTGACCTACTGTATAGACATATACAGTACTGTATAGACAACTTCTTACACTGTTTCTGTGTTCTGTTTTATTTTGTGAGCTGTATATACAGTATCTTGTAATAGATAGAGTTTCTTTCCTCCCTCTATAATTATATCTTCCAACTAGCATGTTGTTTTGTTGGAGACTATTAAAAGCTTTATCGTTGGCTGGGACAGGACAGATAACATATTTCATGGAGGAACACATCGCTCCATAAATCATAAATACTGGGTTATATTGCCTCCTCCAGGAGTAGGACTAGGCAGAACAAAAAACACCTGGCTACACTCATGGGCCAGCCTCAGCTTGGTGTATAACCCCCCCCCCCCTTCCTGCTCTAGGTAAGCAAGCAGTATAGAAGTATCAGAACTCCATAGAGGGGTGGGTGCTGTGTCCGTCGATTAACTCAATTAATTTTATGGTAAGTACAAAAATCCCATTTTCTCTTTCGTTCATTGACAGACACAGTGCTTCATGAATCATAACTACTGGAATGTCCAAAAGCAGTGCCAAAAGGAAAATGAGGGGTGGGGAAAATAACCCAAGGCTAAACATAAGTGCTCTTAACCAAGAAATAGGAGCCTTAGCCAGGTCACAGGAGCCCCGTCTTAAAATATTAAAGTTTAAAGAAAAACAACCCTCAAGAGGGAACAGCCCCTCTTAAACAGCAGCCTGCAAAAATGTGCGGCCAAAAGAAACATCCGCAGATGCCAAAGTATCTACCTTATAGAATTTTTTGAAGGTATACACGGACAACCAAGTAGCCGCCTTGTAAACTTGCGATATTGATGCCTAATGACGGAAGGCCCAAGAAGCACTCAGCACCAGAGTAGAACAGGCACCCACTGTGCCTAAAGAGGTCCCAATAGATTTTATTACAAGGGTCATTATGAGAGTTGGTATACTCTATGTTACAAATTAGATCAATAGTTACCTATAAGAGAGAGAGAGAGGGGAAAGCCATATCATAGGATGATATCACTTGTATGGGTCAAACTACATCCATATTGCAAAAAGTCCCATGCATCCGTATATAAGCATATAGTCCAACTACAGAAAAAAAGAAGGGTTTGTTTTAGACATAATAATATCCACAGTGGCCCCTATTTCCCAATTGCGCCTCTACTCCCCATATTGAAAATGAAATAGACTTGGCCATAAACATCAAATATCATATTACATATCACTGGTTGCATGTAACTGAATGCATAGGCTCTCTTTAATCAATTGAATCCCCTCAAGATTATAGATATCCTAGCATGGGTAGAGAAATATGGTAGTGTACCTGTAAAGAATCTCTCGGTAGGTCAGCCTATGGGAACAGCCAGGAAGGAATGAAGACAATCAGGGAACCCAGTGTCCACACGTCCGATCAGACAGGATGGTTCCTGATTGTGTTCCGGTCGGGGCTGTCTATCAATAGGAGGGGTAAGCAGTCAGGGCGGGGGGCCGTGTTGGTGAGGGGGTGGCGCCAAGCCCAAAAAGCTCCACGTGTATGCTTTAACGACTAGGGCCGTGCACTGCCTCATCTCGTCCCTCTTCACCTATCAGCGCATGCGCACCATGTGATGTAATCGGAGCACGCTGATGACGCACTGCGCCATGGCGTTCCCGATTGTCTCCAACGTATGTATGTATGCATGTGTCATACCTGTTGGATTCCTCTAGAAGGTGGAAATCACTTTTATAGACACCACTTCTCCGGTGATTGCTGCTAGCTTTTGGGCCCCATGCTAGACGGCTGCACTTTTGATTACTGAACAAAAGAGGTTGCCTGCTCAGCATGGGCGCCATTCAGAGAACACTTTCCATTCTCTCAATAAATGCAAAGTGTTCTCTAATTGTACAAGGTGGAGACTGTGACATCATTGATTTAACTCTTCATTAATTGCTTTACCTCTTCATAAATTTAAAAAAATGCAGCGTCCCCTGAGTGGTGCTCATGTCAAGTGAGGGACCTTCTGTATTCGCAATGCATCAGGGCAGCCACTCGGCACAGGATCCGGAAGCTAGTGGAGATCACTGTAGTTGTGGTGCCTATTACAGTGATTTCCAGCTTCCACAGGAATCCCACAGATATGGCAAGCTGGACCAGGGTAACAACAGTATGGGAAAATGCCATACCTGAAATTCAACTTTAAAGTGTATGTAAACCCTAACAAAGAACATCTTATTTCTTCTCCCTCTTGGTCTGTTAAACATACCATTGAATGTATTTTGTTAAATCTTTTTTCTAAGTGCAAACATACTGTTGACCCTACCAGAAATCAAGTGAGTTTCTAACTTACTATACTGAGTTGACATAACAGTGCCTTCACTGAGGTTACCTCTCTGGACTATAGAAAACCTTCCCACCTATGTTATAGAGATGAGGAAAGGAGGAAATGTCCTGAAGTCTAAATCAGGAATGACTAGCCTATGGTGATAACGATGCTCCACCATAAATAGGGTACAACGATTGAAGTCAGAGGGGCTGTCACTAGTCCAGTGGCAACGAGAAGTGGCTTTATTGGACTGGTTATATGGTGAGGAGGATGCCTGTTGGAGCAAGGAATAAAGTTAGCAATGCTACGTATTTCTTAACCCTAGATAAAACTAGTGATAAACCCTTGCAATGCAGGTGAGGGGGGCACTGCCTTGTGCCTGGTGTAAAATTCACTAAAAGAATCATATATTGCCTTTAATGGCAACGTTTGTCTCCATTGTCACATATGTGTGAAAAGCACTGCTTGTCCACCAGAAATGGATCTGTTTTGAACACAACTTTTATGATGCATTTTAAAACATTTCTGATGGAAGGAAGGATGGGCTGTCATAAAACCTTGAATAGGTTTTCAGATGAACATTTTGATGACTAGATAAGTGACTGGAGCTACTGCTCAGTGTCAGCTCTAGTTTTGGTTTGGCTTCAAGGCTACAACTTATCTCTGTATGGAAAGGAAATGTTAAGAACTAGATCAAGTCCTCAGATTGATGAGCTTGCCCCACGAGTTTCCTGTTGTCTGAAATCTTTCTGCTTAATAAAGATCCGAGCTTATGATTTTAGAATATCATTAAAATAAGTGGTTACAGTTGAGTGTACACCCATTACAGGAAAGTAAAACAAGTCACTTCATACAAAACCGCTATGGACAAAAATATGTCCACTAAAATTCCCACACCTATATGTATGCTGTCATGTTAGGCAAAAATATGGTACCATAATGCCAGACGTTAGTTCTCTATGGGATTGTTAGACAGGGAGTTAGAGGTGTGTGTGTGTAAACAACACAAGTCCAGTAATCACACTACAGGAGATGGTCAAAGATTGCAGACACTAACGGAGTTGGTCAGAGATTGCAGACACTACAGGAGATGGTCAGAGATTGCAGACACTACAGGAGATGGTCATAGATTGCAGACTCTACAGGAGAGGGTCAGAGATTGCAGACACTACAGGAGTGGGTCAGAGATTGCAGACACTACAGGAGATGGTCATAGATTGCAGACAATACAGGATATGGTCAGAGATTGCAGACACTACAGAAGAGGGTCAGAGATTGCAGACACTACAGGAGAGGGTCAGAGATGGCAGACACTACAGAAGAGGGTCAGAGATTGCAGACACTACCGGAGAGGGTCAGAAATTGCAGACATATTACAGGAGATAAGTTAGAGATTGCAGTTACACTACAGAAGAGGGTCAGAGATTGCGGACATGATACAGGAGACAGTTAGAGATTGCAGACACATTACAGGAGATGGTCAGAGATTGCAGACACATTACAAGAGATGGTAAGAGATTGCAGACACAGTACAAGCGATGGTCAGGGATTGCATTTATGACTGAACTGTAAAAGTGTGAAGTATCATAGGGCTGTTCCACTCTACTTAAACCAGCTCTGCAAGACCGAGTCAGTAATCCTCCGTTGAAGTACATCCAAGTGACAAAAGGAAGCAGCACTTCCAATTTCCAAAATAAAAATTTTCTTAGTCAGCTGTTCAAGATTAGTGGAGGACAGTAAACAGTTAATGGGTCTGTAAAGATTGAGCCTGAACCAGCTGTAAATCCTTCAAAAAACATCAAACAAACCATGCAGCACACACAGAGCTTTGGCCTAATAGAAGCTGAAATAGTTAACAGCTAGCCATGTGTCACACTGTCGCTGGTCACATAGAATGTCAGTGGGCTGCAGCTCTCTTCAAGAGATCCCAGTAGATCAGTTTTTGAAATACTCAGATCAGCCCATCTGGCACCAACAACCGTGCCACATTCAAAATCACTTAAATCCACTTTTTTGACCATTTTGATGTTCGGTTTGAACTTAAGCAAGTCATCTTCACCAGGTCTAGGTGCCTATATGTATTGAGTTGCTGTCATGTGATTGGCTGATTAGCAATTTGTGTTACCAAGCAATTAAACATGTGTACCTAATAAAGTGGTTGGTGAGTGAGTGTGTGTGTGTATATGTATATATATATGTGTATATGTATGTATGTATGTATATATATATATATTGTGACAGGAAGTCAGGTGAATCTGTGGATGTTGTCACAGACAGGAGATACACTTCTGCTTGGGTTAGACAAAACACCAATTACTATAGGGTGTCGGCTGCAGAGATAGCCAGCAGGAAGTTGAAAACCATTCAGCTGTTCAGAATGAGGAAATGAAGGCCTCTATAATTTGTCCAAAGGAAGTTTAAGGATTGCTGCCTCCTGTCGCTGTGTGAGCTGGGAAGAGGAGGACAGTCAGACGTGTGCCTCCCGATGCCGTGTGGGCATGGGAGAAGGACTGCTGCCTCCTGACGCCGTGTGGGTAGAGGAGGACAGTCAGATGTGTGCCTCCCGACAAGCTGTGTGAGCATGGGAGAAGACCCCCTGAAGTGATGTGCGCTAAGGAGGGTAAACAGTTGTGAAGACTTCTCAAGGTGAGAAAACAAACTATTTCTATGTGGAAGAAATAAATGAATGTTTGCTATATGAAGAGGAAAAGGGACATGTTCCATATGAAGAGTAAAGGGACATGTTCAATGGACATTTGTTGTGGGAAGATAAAACATGGACTATTGAGTGTCCGCTGTAGGATCAGCAAGTCTGCCCAACAGTAGGTTGGGGACAGACTCTTAGGTAGGTTCCTATGTGAGAAGGTAGCCGCCCACAGTGGCAAGGATTTATTTTGTGTTTTATTTTATTTTGGATGTTTTTGCTGCATGCAGTCTGGTGAAGAAAATTGCATGAATAAACTACACTGTTGTTTGCAACCACTTCTCGGTAGCGGGTGTATGGATGACCCCTTTGGGGGTTCGTTACACAGGGAGATAGCCGAGAAGTAGTAATTGGTGTTTTGTCTAACCCAAGCAGAAGTGTATCTCCTGTCTGTGACAACATCCACAGATTCACCTGACTTCCTGTCACAATATATATATATATATATATATATATATATATATGTATATATATATATATATATATATATATATATATATATATATATATATATATATATACACACACACACAGTATCTCACAAAAGTGAATACACCCTTCACATTTTTGTACATATTTTATACCTTTCCATGTGACAACACTGAAGAAATGACACTTTGCTACAATGTAAAGTAGTGAGTGTACAGCTTGTATAACAGTGTAAATTTGCTGTCCCCTCAAAATAACTCAACACACAGCCATTAATGTCTAAACCGCTGGCAACAAAAGTGAGTACACCTCTAAGTGAAAATGTCCAAATTGGGCCCAATTAGCCATTTTCCTTTCCCGGAGTCATGGGACTCGTTATTGTTACAAGGTCTCAGGTGTAAATGGAGAGCAGGTGTGTAATATTTGGTGTTATCGCTCTCACTCTCCCATACTGGAAGTTCAGCATGGCACCTCATGGCAAAGAACTCTCTGAGGATCTGAAAATAAGAATTGTTGCTCTACATAAAGATGGCCTAGGTTATAAGAAGATTGCCAAGACCCTGAAACTGAGCTGCAGCACGGTGGCCAAGACCAAACAGCAGTTTAACATAACAGATTCCACTCAGAACAGGTTTCGCCATGGTCGACCAAAGAAGTTGAGTACACGTGCTCAGCGTCATATCCAAAGGTTGCCTTTGGGAAATAGACGTATGAGTGCTGCCAGCATTGCTGCAAAGGTTGAAGGGTGGGGGGTCAGCCTGTCAGTGCTCAGACCATATGCCGCACACTGCACCAAATTGATCTGCATGACTGTCGTCCCAGAAGGAAGCCCCTTCTAAAGATGATGCACAAGAAAGCCCGCAAACAGTTTGCTGAAGACAAGCAGACTGGAACCATGTCCTGTGGTCTGATGAGACCAAGATAAACGTATTTAGTTCAGATGGTGTCAAGCGTGTGTGGCGGGTGGTGGGAGTGTTGTGGTCTGGGACTGAAAAAGTGCTGCCGACACTGGGGAGCTACAGTTCATTGAGGGAACCATCAATGCCAATGTGTACTGTGACATACTGAAGCAGAGCAAACAGGCAAGTTTTAAAACTGTCTGCTGTCGTTTACCCCTGGCTGTGCTGAAGTTGGTGGTGAAGGTGTTACGCTGACCAGATGAGGAGGCGGTAGAGGATGAGGAAGCGGAGTAGGAGGAGTTATCAACAGGAGGCAAACTGAAGCGCCCTGCAATCCTCTGTGGTGGAAGGACATGCGCCAAACTGCTATCCGCCTCAGGCCCAGCCGCCACTGCATTTACCCAGTGTGCTGTTAGGGAGATATAGCATCCCTGACCATGCTTACTGGTCCATGTATCCATAGTTAGGTGGACCTTGCCACAGATGGCGTTGCGCAGTGCACACCTCATTTTGTCCCCCACTTGGTTGTGCAGGGAAGGGATGGCTCACCTGGAAAAGTAGTGGCGGCTGGGCACGACGTACTGTAGGACAGCCACCGCCATAAGGCTTTTAAAACTCTGCATCTTCACCAGACGGAATGACAGCATTTCAAAGAACAGGAATTTTGAAATGCTGGCATTTAGGGCCAGGGATCGAGGGTGGGTAGAGGGTACTTCCTCTTCCGCTCCAGTGTTTGGGAGATAGAGAGCTGAACGCTTCCATGGGACATTGTGGAGATGGTTGGTGACCCAGGTGGTGGTGTTGCTGGCAGATCCTCTGTTTGCAGGGTGGCAGGTGCCACTGTCACTACAGAGGTGGATGAAGAGGCCGAGACTGCAGCAGAAGAGGAAGCAGGAGGAGCCAGAGACCTTTCTTGGTTTTTGAGGTGTCTACTCCACTGTAGCTCGTGCTTTGCACTTAGATGCCTGGTCATGCAGGTTGTGCTCAGGTTGAGAACGTTTATGCCTCGCTTCAGGCTCTGATTGTACAGCGTGCAAACCACTTGTGTCTTGTAATCAGCACATTTTCTGAAGAACTGCCACGCTAGGGAACTCCTCGGAGCTGGCTTTGGTGTGCTCGGTCCCTTGCTGTGTTGGGCAGTAGCAGGCGTACTGTCTAGGGGACGGCTGCTCCGCTTTTGCACCCTGCTCCCTCTTCTGCTGTGCTGGTGGCTCTGTGCGACCACTGCCTCTTCCTCCAAACCACACAGGTCACCTGCATGACGTTGATTTCATGTGGGGTCGAGGACCTCATCGTCCTCCACATCATCTTCCACCCAGTCTTCACCCCTGTCCTCCTTGTCGGTCTGCACAATTCCGAAAGCCACAGCAGATGGCACCTGTGTTTCGTCATCATCCGGACGTGCTGCGATGGTCCTCCCATGTACTCATCTTGAAACATAAGTGGTTGGGCATCGGTGCACTCAATCTCTACCACTTCTGGGGCAGGGCTAGGTGGATGGCCCTGGGAAACCCTGCTAACAAAGTCATCAAAAAGCAGAAGAGACTGCTGCATGACTTGGGGCTCAGACTGCTTGGCGGATTTGCAAGGGGGTGAGGTGAAAGACTGATGGACATCGGCTGCAGGTGCCAATTCTGATCTTTCAGGGTGGGAGACAATGTGAAGGAACTGGAGGCACTATCAGCACCCAATCTACCTGTACTTGTTCTGGCCTCAACATTCGTAGAGCCGCATTAGGCCCGACCAAATACCGCTGCAGGTTCTGTCGCCTACTCGCACCTGAGGAAGGTGTTTCACTTGTGCGTGTAGCTGGCACAGATCGACCACGTCCTCTCCTTGCAACAGGAGCTCCACCAGTAGCACCACGACCGGGGCCACGTCCCTTATTTGACGTTCTCCTCATATTTCTCGAATTTAGGATCTTGCCCTAAATGGGTGTTTTTTGAATAGCAGAATAGATCAACAGTATATAAAGGGTGTATCTCACAGTAACATATGCAGCAAAATCTGCAAAATTTATTTTTTCCCCATAAATTGGTGTTTTTTGAATAGCAGAATAGAACAACAGTATGTAAAGGGTGTATCTCACAATGACCGATGCAGCAAAGGCTGCAATATTAAGTATTTTGCCCAAAAAGGGTGTTTTTAAAAACCCAGAAAATTATAGCTATATTTATAGCTTAAAATGCACACTGACTAATGCGGCAGAGTCCCCAGATGGAGGATATTGCCAAAAATGGGTGTTTTTTCAAAGCCTGAAAATTATTGAAGTATTTCAAACTTGGATTTGAATGTCACAAAAGCACATATGCAGTGCTGTTGTTGCACTGAGCTTGCATAAAATGGCCGCCGCTGCCCACCTAACTAACAGATGGATAAAAGTTATTTTTCTCTGTCACTGGGCTCAGGGCAGGGTAAAAAAGATTGTGCACTGCACCCACACAACAAAATCTATGTAGATCGCTGAGTTCTTCTGAGTAAAGATTCTGTCCTCTTCTCTCCCTCAAAGCAGCAGCCGCAGCCTTTCCCTACACTAGTTAGAGGAGAGTGACGTGAGGGGCTACGTGATTTCAGCTTATATAGAGGCTGGGTCACATGCTGCACTGGCCAATCACAGCCATGCCATTAGTAGGCATGGCTGTGATGGCTTCTAAGGGCACACAAGTTAAACGCTTCTTGATTGGCTGCCCTGCAGCTTTTTAAAACGCGCCATTAAATTGCTGAACACTGAACTCGATTCCGAACATACAGTAAAATTTTCAGGTTCGGGTCTGGGTACCAAAAACCTTAAAGTTCGGTACGAACCCGAACTTTACAGTTCGAGTTCGCTCAACCCTACCTACATTTAATCTCTGTGGGGAACCAATACTCATCACCATCCATTTCTGCTGCCCCGTGAAGTTCTCGCTAGAGGATTATTGTTGAGGCTTATCACTATTTGCCATTTGGTAAGAGGCCCATTCATTTACTTTCTCACGAGGTGGCACCGTGTGGTGGTGATACTGCAGTTTTTGCAATCTACAACCATCTATTTGATCTATGTTTCATGCCATTTCATATGTTTATCTGGTAAGGAGCCAATTCACTTTGGTGTGGGGAAACACACTATATTGTATGGGATATCTCACCTGTGTGTTCCAAGAACCAGTTTATTGACACCTTTGGACTTTATTTGAATTATTATTCACCTTTGGACTTCTGTGTTTTTTAGCACATTATCTTTGGTTGCTGCAATAGCATGGTCACGTTATATTTCCATCTGTACAAGTTTTTTTCACTTTTAAACAATTTTTTGTTTTTATCATCATTGGAAGCGCACTAGATATATTTCTTTTTCAAATTTACACTGTTATACAAGCTGTACACTCATTACTTTACATTGCAGCAAAGTGTAATTTCTTCAGTGTTGTCACATGAAAAGATATAATAAAATATTTACAAAAATGTTAGGGGTGTACTCACTTTTGTGAGATATGTATGTCTTCAATTTTACAATAGATGTCCTTTTCTATACCTGTAAAGGTTCCTTCTGATAGCAGCACTTTTACAGAGAATGCATGTTTAATACCAAATTCATCTAGATGTTCATTTGTCTTACAAGTTAAACTATGTATAGGAAAAACAAAGGTAGAGCCGGATATCATAACACTACAGTATGGCATCTCCTTTCCTGTTTTGCTGGGGATTATTAGTGCACATATTGTATGATGCTTCTCTGTAGAGAGTGTAGGGATTTCATAGGAAAAGGCTATTTAAAGTCTGGGACAGCAGCCAGATATGGCAGATTTAGGCTTTAATGTCAGAAGATGTTATGGTATTCAAATAGTTAAAGCTGAACTCCAGGCAAATATTAAAAAGAAAAAATGAAAAGGATGTACATGTTCATTAACAACTTGCTGACCATGCACTGTACATTTACTGCAACAGTGCGGGCCCGCTGTGCAGCCTGTCCAGCTGTGCTGTGATTTGTGATCACCGGGTCCCAGCCAGTGATTTACTGCCACAACCTGGCGATCAGTTCTGAGCTTCACAGAACACAGCTCTGTGGGTGTAAACAGTACAGAGCTGTGTTCAGTAACAGGGGATCTCGTTTTTTCATTCCCTGCTAAGCAGGGAAATAAAACAACTAGCTCCCCAGTAAAAGCAGCACACAGTACACACACAAACACTTGTTAGGCACATATTTAACCTCTTGAACACCCTAGATGTTGTTCCCTTCCTGCCCAGTGTCTTTAGTTCATTGGGATTTTTACCAAAGACATGTAGCTGACTACATTTTGGCCAAAATTTATGAAGAGATTACATTTTAAATTTTTTTATGGGATATGTTTTATAGCAAAAGGTAAAAAAATATTGTTTTTTTTTTCTCAAAATTGTCAGTCTTTTTTGGTTTATATAATAAAAAATAAAAAATCCCAGAGGTGATCAAATACCACCAACAAAAAGCTCAATTTGTATGAAAAAAATATATAAATTTTGTTTGGGTACAGCGCTGCATGACTACGCAATTGTCAGTTAACCACTTGCCTACAGGGCACTTAAACCCCCTTCCTGCCCAGGCCGATTTTCAGCTTTCAGCCCTGTTGCACTTTGACTGACAATTGCGCGGTCATGCAACACTGTACGCAAATTACATTTTTATAATTTTTTTCAAACAAATAGAACTTTCTTTTGGTGGTATTTAATCACTACTGGGGTTTTTATTTTTTGCTGAACAAACATAAAAAGACGGAAAATTTAGAAAAAAACAAAAAAACAGTTTTTATAGTTTGTTATAACATTTTGCAAACAGGTCATTTTTCTCCTTCATTGATGTGCACTGATGAGGCGGCACTGATGGGCCCTGATAGACACCGGTAGGCTGCACTGATGGGTAATGATAGGCTGCACTGTTGGGCACTGATAGGCTGCACTGTTGGGCACTGAAGAATGCATGTGCCTTTTCAAGGACTTCAACCAAGTTTCACTAGAGAAAGAAGTTAGAGTCCTCGGTGTGAATAGTTCTATTTGAAGTATCCTACTATATCCCTTCCTTTCCAAGTTCTCCAATAAAACAACAAAACAAATCCCCTAAACCGGTCTTTGAAGACAATAAGTGGAAGTGTGTGTGTGTGTGTGTGCGTGTGTGCGTGCGTGTGTGTGTGCGTGTGTGTGTGCGTGCGTGTGCACCCGGCTGTGTGAATCTATCTTGTGCCTGGCTGCAGAGCAAAAGTGGGGAAGACCAGGGAAAAATACCAAGCACTCCTACGGGGGTAGTGCTACATGTATATAGCATCAGCTACATACAGTACTGTATACAGCGCTATGTTACAGCATCAGGATGGGGACTTCCTGCCCGCTCTCAGAACAAAATTGAGTTGAGCACTCAGCCATTCACAGGAAGCTTTGTATTTTATCAACAAATACCTCTGCTTGATTAAGGGGGTTGGATTATGTCACAGTCTCCACCTCAGCTAATCAGAGGAAGCTTTGTATTCATTGATAAAAAACAAGGCATCCTGTAATGGCTGATCGCTCAACTGGACTCAGTTTTGTTCTGAGAGTAGGGCAGGAAGTCCCTATCCTGCTGCTGGAACACAGAGCTGTATACTGTGTGTAACTGATGCTACATACAGCTTATCCAGCTCTGACAATGAGTGCATCAATTAGTTAAGGAAAAAGTTCATTTGTACCACACCCAAAATTTGTCACAGCATGGCAGGCATGCTAATATTTGCCCTCTGTGGTACCTAAAGCTGAACCCCCCCTACCAGGAAAAAAAATAAAAAATTATCTTTGACCCTGTCTCCAGTTTTAGTAAACCAACCCAAATATGTTTATAAGCTATTATAAACCTACTGAGATCAGACTTTAGAGTCTCTTTTGATGCTGTTTTAGTGTTTTTTAGGAATAGGTTTGTTCTGTCCTGCCTATGTATTTTTTCAGTCTGTCCATACAGTATTGTCACCTGTTGACTTGGCCCCATCCACAGGCAGTCTAACTCCCCATAAGACACAGATGTTGAATCCAACACATCTTCGTTTCTCACAGGTGCAGCACAGTGGGTGCTTTTTCAAGTCAATTGAAGATAGTCCCCCGAATCTATAAAGACTGGTGCAGACAGATTTTGTGAAAACGTCTCTACTGTGTTCTTAAAGTGGTAAAGTATGTGCAAAATTTATGTACTTGAATTTGTCCCATGCTGCACCACTTTGAGAATGCACTTAAGACACTTTCACAAAATCTGTCTGATCTTGTTTTTCTCTCTGTACGCCAAAAGATAGTTGGTCATAATTATCTCCACTTTTGAATTTGGCATATTCAATGCTACACAATGTAGAAATGGCCCATTCAATGCGACACAGTGTAAAAGTGGCGCATTTTAAAACTACCTGAATTTGGTGCATAAGTCACTCTCAGAACCACAATTGTCGCGAATGCTTCCTGAATATGGCGAAATACAGTAACGAGAGATTAATGCCAGAAAATGACACAGTAGCTTTATTGAGTTTCCCCCAATAAATTCTTAGCCCCATTTCAGCAAAGAACTAAAAGAAACTTAGGGAACACAAAAGAAACAGGGATTGTCTAGCTAGGACTGAACTAATTTGTCCTAAACAGGAGGTGAAGATATAGGGAGATGCCAAATGACATATGTAAACAGGTTGTAGTGGCCCTAAACAATCACTAGATGTCAGCATACATCAGAACAATAGTAACCTGATACAGATCAATACAACAGAAAAGGTGCTTATAGGTGAAAGAGATCACCCTGTCATAAAGTGTATCTCAACCCAAAAATAAATAATATGTAATATATTGCAGCTTACTGTTCTTTTGATTGCTGCATTTATTTTTAATAACTTTTTGCCTTTATTTTTACTTGATTATCCTGTGAGTAACACGATTCCTGACCCTGGGTGGTCATGCTTACTCCTCCATGGTATCTACCCATGCTAGACTACAAACATGACTTCCTATCTTCCTCTCCATTACCTGGGGTGGAGGGATTAGTAGGTTTAGTAGATAATATTTTAGCTGCTTTCAGTTCAGCTCACAGGAAGTGACAAGGACACAGCATTTCTGGCAACATCAACAGATATTTACTTTACTTGCTGAAAATGTTCTTAACCTGAAAAATGAAAATGAAAGCAGCCACCACATCTAAAAACGAATAGAGTGCAATATCTTACATACTGTATATGTTCATTGGTTTAGACATCCTTTGTGCATAATCTTTTCTCTATTATTATACAGACTAAAACAATGTGATGTTTCATGTTTCTTATGGTATCATTTTCAAATTATTTACAATTTTCAAAAAGTCTGGTAGGTTCTGTGGAACCCATAGATCTTATGTGCCTATTTTTTATTATCTACCATATATTATATGATAAGGTTATTAATCCTTTATTTTTTATTACAGAGGGAAGTTCTTCAACAAATAAACCAGGGAAACCACCTTTCTGTCGCAACCAAACAAGTAAGTGACATGGGCAGCGATGTATAAATGAAAGGATCCAAAATATAAGAATATTAGCCCTGCCTCTCCCTGGACTCCATTTTGCTGAGCGGGGATCAATCCGCAGATCCCCACTGAGCAGGTGGATGACAGCTCCATTTCCGCTAACTTTGTAGAGATAGAGCTGTCAGATCCCCGCTCTCCTCTATGGGAGATTGAATGACAGGCGGTCCATTTTCATCCGATCCAATCCGATCCTCCAGACGGATGGAAAATAGGGTTTCCATCCATCTGGATTTCACAGACAGGATTGGATTGGATAGCAGCGGGTGTCAGCGAACATGTCACCGCTGACATCCGCTGCTCCATAGAGGTGCATGGAGCATCCGATCAGGTCCGCCTGAAAAAACTAACAGGCGGACCTGATCGTAAAGCCCGTGTGAAAGGGGCCTATCTTCATTAGGATCTAGCATTGCCCTATTGAGCCTGCAAAAGCCTTAAAGTGATATTGCACCCTTGGATTATTTAAGCACTTTCAGCAGCTGATTTAATAACCTATTGAGTATGCAACTTCTTTATCTTTTATCATTCCCTGTGTTCCAGTTTAGGCTGGTTCCATGATCACTGCCCAGGTTTCCTGTTTCAGGGTGGATTTCTCTTGTGGCAGCCTATGGAGCCACCCTTGTATGTAGGGACTAGAGATGTGTCTCTCTACACTGTGTGCATCAATAGAAACACACAGCCCCATAGACTAGAATGGCAGGGCACTCCCCTGCTCCTCCCTCCTTCTCCCCTCACCCTTCTCCAAACTAACAGACTGACACTGCACTGTCCACTATAACTTTTTCCTGTAAAAAACTGAAGTTTGGGGAAGTATCACTGAGATAGCAGAATCCAGCAGTAGTGAAAGCTGTAAAGTGCAAGCACTGGGGTAAGAAGTTTAATAAACTGGGGAATGTTTATAGTATCGTGCATAATAGGTGTTAAAAACTGAGTTTAGAATACTACTTTAAGAAAAATGTATTTGTAAATTCTGTATTGGCTCTCTCCCTTTCCCTCCTCCTGGCAGTCAGTGCTTGAGCATAGCAAATGGCCACTTGGGCACTGACCACTAGATCATGGAAGATAAAAAAAAAAATCTAATTCTCCTAAAAAGGGGCTCCAGAGAACCAATAGAGAGGCAAAGAGTAAAAGAACTGTTAGGATCTACTGGAGGGGGGGGGGGGGGGCTTAGGCTATCAATTGAATCTAATGTTTTTCCACTACTGTTTTTTCCATCGTCTGCTGATGTACAGTTTTCACATTTTTAAAGTTAATTCCAGGTAAACAGCTAAAAACACAGTTGAAATTTATCCAGAACTGTGTTTTTAAAGTTAAGGTTTCAGTGTAGAGATTCTGCTGTACATGCATATTATCTGCAGGACCAGTAGGAAAACACATGTCTTTGAGATGCTGGGATGATGAAATTCTATTGCCCGCCCCCACCCCTGCTACTGTAAGTTAATAAAACTTAGGGAGCTCAGCTGTCATAGGTTCTTATCAAGACTGCCCGACTATACCTCTCCTTTCCGCCCAGCTCCTCCATTCATACTACAGCTTCTGTGAATGAAAAATGATCTGTGAGTGGAGGACCGGTAGATGACTGAAAGGTCTGCCCCCTCCATTCCTCAATCACGTTTCATTTATAAAAATTGTAGTATGCCTTTTATGAACAGAGGAGCTGGGCGAAAAGGACAGGTATAGTCAGGCTGCTCTCCCGGCTGTTAGGGGTAGCCATGACATCCAGGGCTGCCACCTCAATACTTGCCACCCCCACATTTTCACCCAACTTGGCAAATCTGTTTGGGTGCTCAAACCCAGGGATGGCCTTGCTTTTCTGTGAGCCCCTACCACTCCCTCTGACTATAGTAACCCATCTTCCTACCTGATAATCCTAATTTACCCTTTCACATCAACCCCATTAACCACCTGCTCCATGAGGGCACCTTTCAAAGTTGTCATTTCTGCCCAGTGTTGAAATTTGCTCTCTAGATCTCTAATGTGAACTTCTAGAAGGGCAACCCACTGACATCTGTCGCAGTGGTATCCATACTGGAGCGGTTGCTCAATTGTTGTATACATGTGGCACAGTGCAAAACCTTCAGCCTTACTAGCACGTATTATCTCAGTTACAATATAAATATTACTAACAGGAAATTACAGATGTTGCTCACAGGTTAGAAGACTCCTGTTATAAGCTTCTGTTTTTAACTCATGACTTTGTCAATGTTCCAGCAAGAAAAAGGTGGCCAAGCTCAGAGTGAGTTCTACAGAAAGTTATAAAGAACCTGTAGCACCTGTGCCAAATTAACCACATTGTTTAATTAGCAGACTGAAGGAAGGAAAGAAAGAAAAAAAATGCTATTGAGCGCTTGTTCACACTGAACACAGCTTTGAAATCGTGCAAGTTCATTTGAACTTACACGATTTTAAAACCGCATTTCAGTCCGACTATGGGGGCAACTTGAAAGACATCCGTGCGGATTCATGCACAGATATCTATTGAAATCTCCCCCAAAGTTGGCAAAAGTAACGCAGGACCTACTTTTCTAAATCGGTGTGGCGCTGCAAAGTCTGTGTCACACTGATTGGGACACTCTGATGGCTGGAGATAGGCTGCGATTTGACATGTGATTTGACCTGTCAAATCTCGTGTCAAATTGTACCGATGTGAACGGTAGACTAAAAGTTACAGCAAAGGCGTCTTTAAAAGCTGCTAGTAAAGAACCCAAAGAAGTAAAAAAAAAAAACAACTGAAACCACGAGCAATCACCTGCAGTCAAAAGCAAAACTGTTTTTCAATCTCCACTCAATCTTCTAACTCTTCAGTTTCCAACCAGCAAAATGTGTCAAAATGGTACATACACCTAAGCAGAAGGACTAAACCTGCTTTGGTGTGTTGGATCGCAGGTTCAGAATTGAAATCGGGGGAAATACTTTCTTCTGATAATTTGAAAGTTGCTTACAATGGATGCCATTTTGTCAGGCTGGAGAGGAGTCCTGGGCCTCCCTTGATACAGGGGATTCAGTCATCAGGGGAAGCTCAGGTCCTGATCTGTATAATGAAACTCAGGGCAATTCGGTTATCTCTTCAAGGGTGTTTCCCTCATCTGTGAAGTCAACTGAGCAGGATTCAGTTAGCCAATGCTATGGCAATGACTTACATCAACCTGTATGGAAGCACCATAAACAGCATTCAGCTCATAAAGAGGTGAATCTGATTCTGCCCTGTACAGAAATTCATGTTCTAGCCCTGTCCACTGTGCACCCCCTAGGTGTGGAAAATTGCCAGACGGAATTCCTTTCAATGTCTGCAGAGAACGGTTTCAGCATCCTGAGGTGATTTAAAATCTGTGTTGCAAGTGGAGGACATTGAACATGGATGTCTTGGCTTCCTAGTTCAACTACAAACTGAGTAGGTTTGTTTCCAGATCCAGGGATTCTCTAGCGTTCAGTGGATGCTCTGGTGACTCCGTAAGATAAGTTCAACCTCATCTATGTCTTTTTTTCTCTGAAGCTCCTCACCTACACCACAGTATTATTATGGAGGGCAGTTCCTGAGGGACAGGGCCTATCAGATTTGGTCATCCCTACTCTCTTACAAGCTTGGAAATCACTTCATATAAAGTATATCATCGCACTTGGAAAGTATATTTCTCTGCTGTGAGACAAGGAAATTACATCCCAGTAAGTTTTCAGTGGGAAAAAAATCCAGTTTTTTCTCTACTATCAGCATCTGGCTTTGATTGCATTAAGTGAATGAAAGTAAAAAAACTTAAGCTTTTACAACCACTTTAAATGCACTTGATTCTCAAACTCTACCATGTCTCTGAGTGACAGCCTTCATAGGGTATTGTAAAACAGAACATGCCACCACAATTTTAAGCCACTACAATGTCATGAATAGGTGTGAAAACATTAAAATGATGTGGGTAAATTTTGCACTGTTTCCAGGGGTGACTAGTTTTCATACACAAGCTGTAAATATGCCAGGAGTTAACATTGCACTGCATGTGTGCTTCCAGTAGTGCGGTGTACACTATTTAAAAATTGCTAGGAGGCAGGGTAAAGTTTTGTTCAGTAAACTGTCTCTAAACTTTAAAAAAGTGAAATTCTGCACATAAGCTTTTGAGACTTACAAATCTTTCAACCCTCTTTTGGAATACTTCCTGCGCAGACTGAATTTCAAACTGTAGGCTGGCAAAGTGGTGCCTTCCTTGTGGTGTGCTAAACATTAATTAAAGCTTGGAATTCTTCTCTTATCTAATTAGGGACATAGGAAGACTTAGACCTTCTGTATATACTGCTGCCTATAGGAGGACTGGAAACTGGAAAGCCCTGGATATAACCCTTCCTGCTACAAGCATGCCTCAGTTTCTTGATAGTGTCCAAGGATGATGGAATTTTTTTCAGCTCTGCTGATTCAAGATGTAGCAGTTTTTCCAGGCCTTGGGCCTGATATGGGTCTGCCATTGTTACCGGTGACACCTTCAGCCCATTAAAGCTGAATACCCAAGTGTAAGATTTGAGACAATGACAATTCCGGCATCTTTGGTTTGTTTTGTTTATTTGATAATGGGGATGGGAGAAGGGAATGAGTGGGATACTCCTCTGGCTCAACTAGGTAAAACTGGGACACTTTGTAGAAAAATGCCTGTTAGCGCTGTCTTGACGCCAGCTGAATGCCAACCAACGCTTACTGGCGCTTGAAAAATGCTGTCTTGCTAGACTGTGCTAGCACTTAACCCTCTGGTTAACTCAAAAGATTCTGGACTGTAGTAAGACTTGACTCTTGACACTGCGTTTAGCTCAAAAGTCTTGTGAACAGCTCCCTCCAGCCCTTCACTGGCTGAGGTAGCTCCTTGTAACTGCTTGTGCTGCTGCAACTCTTAACACTATGCACTGCACGCTCTACACCTAATTCTTCAGGGCCCAACTGCTGGTGCCCCCTCTGACACTTCAGGGTCCTCTCACTAGGCACCCCCTCTGACACTTCAGGGTCCTCTCACTAGGCACCCCCTCTGACACTTCAGGATCACACTGGCACCCCCCTTACCACTAGCTAGCTCCTGGATCCCTTGGACCTTCACCGGAGCGGTCCCCTCTAAGCTAGGCAGACCCCCAGGGGCAGTTCACAGTACTCACAAACTTGGAATGCTTTCCTGGAACTGGACCCCCTCTACTCCGCTGGTCCTCGGCACACTGGATCCTCTCTGCAGCTCAGCTCAGCTCTCTGTCCCCTCAGGCAAGCTGCCTGGGACACCCGATCCTTCTGACAGGAGGAGAGACAGCCGTGCTCTCTCTCCTGGGACTCTGCTTCCTGCCAAAGACCCTGCATCATGCGCTCCCCTCAAACTTATACCCACTCCCAGAATCATGTGCTGCAGAATCTGCCTTCCTGGGGTAGATACAGGCCTGAATGTGCCACTGATTGGGTTTCCTCCACTGCCCAATGAGAACCCTCTCATGGAGGCAGTGGGGAGACTCCCCTCTCAATAGCAACACCTGGGAGACATGACAGCCCAGCTGTAAATCATAGCCATGCTGTTAGGCAGCCAAGGCCCACTATACTTTTGCCTAGCACCTACCCTGTAGGGTGCTACAAAGACCTAACCTATTTTTAATACTATCCAAACCAATAATTTGTCCTGTGACTAGCAGTACCACATATATCAACAAGATCGTTAGAATTATAATATATTATATTATTATACATCATTAAAATAGCATAAATACATGTATCACTGTCCCCATAGGGCTTGCTGGGGTTTAACCCTGGATTGCCCAACATTTTTTTTTTTTTAGTCAAATCCTCCTGTAGGTGGTAGTATAACCCTAAGGCTTAAAACTTGCTGTGCCCCTCAATGGACTCACTTTCCGCACAAATTGTTGAACTTTCCCGATCAGTAAACTTTCCCGCTGGGCTGTTGCACTGTTTACAAGCTCTGCAATACATAATTTCCTGCATCCCAGGCCTCTGTGTGTATATTGCAGGCACACCACGCTGCACTAACCCAACACTTGGAAGCAGACGGCAGCGTATATGCCCTTTTTCCCAGTGGGTGCGGAAGGAGGAGCGGTGACCAACATGGCACAGTAAGGAGCGGTCTTGGTGCCTAAGTTCAACGGGTCTAACACTTTACTGTCGGAGTGGGAGGAGAGACTAGGAAGTGACACCTGCCTGTACCAGGTTCCCGTCTGACTGATCACAGAGCTGGCCATCAACTTCCTGGAGGATGATGCCCACAGAGCGGTGGTGGTGCTTCCGGAGGATGCCAGGTCTAGCCTGGAACAGATCGTGGTGCGCCTAGAGGGTCTGTTTGGGAAAAACGTGACAGTCCCAGAACTGAAGCGGAAGTTCTTCGTTCACAGACAACAAGAAGATGAAAGCCTGACCCATTTTGTGGTAGCACTCGAGAATCTGTGGAAGCACCTTGAAAAGAATGATGTTCACAGCTGCACTGATATTGCCACAAACTATAAAAGAGACCACTTTGCAGTGGGAATAACGTCTGGCCCTGTGAGAAGAGCTCTGCAGGAGCAAATACAAATGCAACTCGCCCTCTTCTTCAGTGACACTGTAGTGGAATAAAGGTAAAATACTGCGCTAAATAAACAAACCCTATGTCAACGGAAAAAAAGCAGCTTGCACCAATCCAGAAATATGGATATAGATAAGCTTGAATAACATGCAGCGCTTTTTGTATTAAAATACACAAAAAAATCAAGTAGGAATAAAAGTTCATAAAGAGTCCACACACATATGAATGAATGGGGGATCCAAGGTAAACGTGGTTCAGACAGAGTAAAAAGTAAACTGTGAATCCAGAAGCCACCACCAGCAAACACCAGGTGTCCAAGCCTCTTACCGGATCTGACAGACCCCCATTACAGAGATCAGTCAAGCTTGCCCAATAAACATCCACTCATGTGGAGCCGGTCCCAGATCCAAAAGTCCTCTATGTCAGGCAGCCCGGTACCAGTGCTTAACCGGTTGCCGACCGCCGCACGTCTATATACTGCGGCGGTCAGCCCCGGCCAGGCACAGTGACATATCGATACGTCACTCGCCTGTCACTGACTTGCGAGCCTATTGCGGGCGGGCGCGCGCCCGCCGCGGCGCGCGCCCGCCGCGGCTCGTTCACAGACAAGTCAGTGCGTGTGACCGGCGGACTCGATGTCCGCCAGTCACACTACGATCGCTCCTGTGAAGGGAGAAAGACAGAGCGGCTTGTGTAAACAAGCTGCCTGTCAGTTCTCCCTGTGTAAAAGTGAAGATCTGACCGTTCTACTATGTAGAACTGTTGATCTTTGCTTTTACACCAATAGCAATGTCCCTGCACAGTTAGAATCACGCCCCTAGGACACACTTAACCCCTCCCTGTCCAATAAAGTTAACCCCTTCCCTGCCAGTGTCATTTTTGCAGTAACAGTGCATATGTATAGCACTGATTACTGCAGTAATGTCACTGGTACCCCCAAAAGTGTCAAAAATGTCAGTCAAGGGTCCGATCTGTCCGCCACAATGTCGCAGTACCGAAAAAAAATCGCAGATCGCCGCCATTACGCGTTAAAAAAAAAACCCACCAAAAATGACAAAAATCTTTCCCTTTTGTTAGTAAACGCGATAACTTTTGCGCAAACCAATCAAAATACGCTTTTTGCGATTTTTTTTTTTTACCAAACATAGGTAGCATAAAACAAATTGGCCGAAAAATGTTAAAAAATTTTGATTTTTACATTTTTTGGGGGGAATTTCATATAAAAAAATGTGAAAAATATTGTTATTTTTGCAAAATTTACGCACTTTTTTTGTTTATAGCGCGTGATCAAAAAATCGCACAGGTGATCAAATACCACCAAAAGAAAGCTCTGTTTGTGGGAAAAAAAGGACGTCAAATTTGTTTAGGTACAGCGTCGCATGACCGCGCAATTGTCCGTTAAAGTCACGCAGTAAAAAATCGCAAAAAAACCCCTGGTCCTTTAGCAGCCAAATCCTCCGGGGCTTAAGTGGTTAACAGACCTGTGCCTTTGAAAACATGCTTTCCATTATTATTATGGAGCTTAGCGTGGAGAGAGTACTGTATTCCTTATTTAAATATAAAGCAAACAGCTCCTGTAATGGACAGCAGGATACAAAGGTTCTCACATCACTTCCTGTGTGCAGCAGTGTCACCTGACTCACCCTCATCATGGTCACGTGACTTCATCAGGTGAAAATTACAATTTTTTATTTCTTTTTTACACAAAATTGTCACTTAATGATATATTGCTCACACATGCCATGGGTATATGTGGGATACCACATGTGTGAGACTTTTTGGGAGCCTAGCTGTGTACGGGACCCAAAAAATCAATCACCGTCTTCAGGTTTTCTACAGGCATAAATTGCTTATTTTACTTCCTCACTACCTATCACAGTTTCGGAGGTTTGAAATGTCAAGATAGCACAAAACCCCGCAAAATAGCCCCATTTTGGAAAGTAGACACCCCAAGCTATTTGCTGAGAGGTATGCTGAGTCCATGGAATATTTTATATTTTGCCACAAGTATCGGGAAAATGCCAAAAATGTTTTTTTTTTTTTTTGCACAAAGTTGTCACTTAAATGATATATTGCTCAAACATGCCATAGCTATATGTGAAATGACACCCCAAAATACATTGTGCTGCTTCTCCTGAGTACGGAGATATCACATGTGTGAGACTTTTTGGCAGTCTAGCTGCATACAGGACCTGGAAAACCAATCACTGCCTTCAGACTTTCTAAGGGCGTAAATTGTTGATTTCACTCCTCACTACCTATCACAGTTTCAGAGGCCATTAGATGCCAAGATAGCACAACCCCCCCCCCCCCCCCCCAAATTACCCCTTTTCGGAAAGTAGACACCCCCAAGATATTGCCTTGTAGCAATGGCATCATCACTGTGCTGCATATAACCTGTACAGAGAGAGAGAGCAGGTCCTCCCACTACAGGTTGTCTGCAGAAAATCACAGAGGAGGTGGATACAAGACCAGTTACTATGCACAGAGAAGGAGCAGCAGTAACTGGTCTTTATTACTGGAAGCTCCTGCAAAGAAGCAAAGTGCAAGAGAGATGTTTCATACTAGATAACTGTACAGATCTGGAGGAAATACACAAAGGACACCAGGTTTTTAGTAAGGACACCCATGGCTGATACATGTAGACAATATTTATTTAGCCCAGATCTCAGCTTTCCAGTGGAAATAATTATATGATTTATAGTGTTGCATTTCTTCAACCATATATGGCACTGGACAGAATGCCAAATGACTACATAAATTATACAATGAAAATATGATGTTAAGTATTCTATATAATCTCTGTGTATATTTCTGTATTGCAGTAAATGGAACAGAGTGTAATGGTGATAAGAAGTGTCCAGTAAATGACAGCTGTGATGACCCTTCACAATGTCCCTGTATGGATGGATACAAATCTTATAATCATACAGTAGGGAATATATATAGAATCGATTGTGACGGTGAGTACATTTGCACTTGGTGACAAATTGCATGGTGACACACTAAACAGGAGAGCACGGTATGGTCAGTTCTCTAGCTATGCTGGGAACTCAGTATGCTCTCCTCCAATGATCAGATTTGTCCTGACACGCACCCCCTGCACAGCCATTCAATGGAAAGTTCAGTGTGCTGCTGATTCCCCTCCCCCAGCTCTTATGCAGCTAAGAACAGAGGGAATGTGATCATTTGTCAATTTGTAATTTTAATTGGAATGGGTTGTTTTACAAGGTGATTGTTTATAATCACTTTAAAGCGACTGTAAAGGTAATTTAAAAAAAAAAAAGTAACAAACATGTCTATATGGAAGTGCACAGAGTGGCCATGAACCTAATTTTCTCTGGTCCCCCGCGGGCGCTCCTGGCCCCTTCTCCCGAGCCCCGCTGCTGCATCCATTGACACAGACAGTGGGATAAGGCCCCGGCCCCCGCTCCTTCGTCGCTGGCTTTGGTTGACAGCACCCAGCAAAGTCAGCAAGACCTAGAAGTGAGGGGAGAGAAGAGCTGCAGATTTGCATGGCGCAGGATCGAATGAAGGCTCAGGTAAGTATAAGGGGGGTGGGGGGGATGCTGATGCCTAAACATTTTTTTACCTTAATGCAAGAAATGCATTACTAGGGTTATGGAAAGGTTTTGGAGATGGGGTGTAGGGTTGCTGTTTGAACTTGGAAAAACACTAAATTCATCCAGAACACAGATTTGGTTCTGAAAACATCTGCAGTGTTTGGATCCACTGAATTTTGAGCAAAAATATGCTAAAAGCTGCGCAGTATGCATGATTTAATGGATATATAATTATGCAGCTATCCTGGCCTAAGCATGACTGTCTATTTAGATCCAGTGGTACTAACCTGTAGTTAGCCTACCTGAATTGATAGTTTAGCTTTCCTAGGTTTCTCCTACTCTGGTTACTGTGTGTCTCTGTCTGTTCCCAGTAGGTGGCACTGCTGCCTCTGGCAGTAGTATGAGGGCAACACTAACCGGACTTATGATTGTGTATCTCTCCCTGGCCAATCAGTAAGAGCTTCCTTGCCACTAGTGCATGCTGGGGAGGAAATAATAGTGAGGGTCTGAACCTGGCAAGTCAGTCTGTTCTCCCATTTGCTGCTAAGACCTAGGCCGGTTGCCTGAGAGGGTGACCATGTGGCTGAACAAAGGCCTGGATTTGGGGTCTAGGCTGTGGAGCCTGAAGTTTGAGGAGCCATGGAGGACCACACTGGAGTATGAAGTCTTCTCCCCAGGGGGGCTGGCAGTTGATTTAACAAACAATTTACAGAGTTACAACCACACAATGCACGGTAGGCTTCAAGGCTCTCTATCTGTGAAGACGGTACTGATCATTCACTGTGTTCATTCAGGCAAAGAAAGAGCTGGTAAATTACATATTCACATCCTGAAAGATCCCTTGCAACAGAGAAGAGGGAGAGCCACCAGTGCTGTGGGGGAAGGGGGGGGGGGGGTGACAAGGGAGCACACAGGGGTCGGGCAGCAGAAGGAAAGGGAACTGTGACAGGAGGGGCAGCAGTTACTGGAACCAATCCCAAGTATTTTCCTCCTGCAGGTGAATGCTGGTGGGAGGAAGAGAAAGAGAAGCTGGCTTCCAACTGCTGCAGGATGAAAATGTTGGGGATCAGTTCCAGGGCCGGATTAACATAGGGGCTATTGGAGCTGCAGCACCAGGCCCCTACCATAATATAGGCCCTGGCTGGCCAGATTCTGTCACCGCTATTTTCTGTCACTTGTAAACAGAGCAGCCCGGCTGCACAGCACTCAGGGTGGACACAGAGAGGCAGCTGCCGGGGTACGGATGTGTTATGGACATCAGAGATAAGGTGACCAGACGTCCCCGTTTTTGGGGACAGTTCCCGGATTGAGGACACTGTCCCAGCCCAGACTGAATCTGTCCCCACTTTGCAGGGCTGATTGGGCGGGAGGTTTTGGAGCTCTGATCACTCCCAGGGCAGTTTTTGACTGCCTGTTATTGGTAGAGGAGAAACAGGAGGCTTTACTCTTGTCTGAGTTTTGGTATAGCTGATCTATGATTGGCTGAGCTGAGGGCAGTCTGTCACTCTGCTGCTCTTTCCCCTCCCTCTGAGTCCCCCCCCCCTCCTCCCGGCAGACAGCTTCAGTGGATCGTCTCTCCTCCACATGCAGTAAGTAAATCACGGCAGCTACTGTGTGGGGCGGGGGCTATGTCATGACTTTGTGACAGGAAGAACACAGGGGTGAGTTTCACAGTAACAGGCTGTTTTATATCAAAACGTGCATTCAGGCAGGGAAGAAGTTACCAAATGTAACTTTATGGGAGGGGAGAGGGAGAACTTTGTCTGTGGGAGGTTAGGAAAACAACACAGTACCAAATCCATCACAAAACTAGTTGATCCTCATCAGGGGCGGACTGACCATTCGGGGGTTAGGGCACTGCCCGAGGGCCCAGGGTCAGTAGGGGGCCCCATGAGAGGCTACACATTACAGAAAGAAGCCAGGAACTTCCATGCAGACTATGCTGTGGTAGATATTTAAATGCCCACTATGTGGCTGAGCTGCAATTTGTAGGTGGGGCTTTGTGTGGATTGAGTGTGGACACAGGGGGCCCCATGATCTCTGATTGCCCGGGGGCCCCATGAGTTGTCAGTCCACCCCTGATCCTCATGGACTCAGGTGCTGATAACTAATGAGTGCTGCTGCTGGATCCTCTCTAGTCTCCAATTATCTACTATAGCTCACACTACAGTCACAGGGGCACACAGGACAGATAGTCTGCTGCATTCAGAGGAAGCTAAACAGCACCTCTGCACACAACATTGTACTATAGCTGTGTATGGACTGGCTGATTAGTGGGGGTCCATTTGTATCCAGCCCCAGAAGCCCTTAGTTCCGGCACAATGCTCCGAAAGTCCAGCAAGGTATGCCGTACCTTCAGAGCGCATGTGCCAGTGACACAACTGGCTGCATCCAGGGTAAATTCTTCCAAAACAGTGCACATTTAAGAGATATTTATTTTCCCTACAAGTAAGCCTTATTATACTTACCTATTGGGCTGCCTCAGAGGGGACAGGGGGGGGGGGGGCGAGTACCTCTGGATTACACAGAGCAAGAATCTCCCGCTTACCCTATGGCTGCTGTCATATGAAGTCCCGCATCCTGGACCTGCTCCTCCAATAGACAGCACACTGCTGAAGTCTATCATAGGAGCTGGTCCAGGAGGCAGGATTTCATATGACAGCAGCAACGCTGGGTAAGCAGGAGATCCCCGCTCTGTGTAATCCAGGCAGCTCTCCTCTCTCTAATCTCCAAGCACTGATCAGGCTGCATTGATGGGCACTGGTGAGCCTGCATTGATGGGCACTAATGAGGCTGCATTGATGGGCACTGATGAACCTGATCTGATTGGCACTGCTGAGGCTGCATTGGTGGGCACTGGTGAGGCTGCATTGATGGGCACTGGTGGACCTCTCTCAGCACTCCCCAGCTCCCCCGATTAGTGTCCTCCAGTGCTGCTTGCAAAAAGACTATAGAGGTGGAGGTGGAGCTTCTGGCTGCTAATGATCCCGCTGGGAGGATGCCTGCAGAAGTTCGTTCTGCGGGATATGTTGAGGGAGGTGAGTTGATGGGTTATGCAAGATGTTGAGACTTGTGTGCAGGGGCTTGAGGAAGGGGTTTGAGATAGGGGGAGGTAGGGGGAGGGTCAGTGACAGCAGCGTAGGAGCCCAGTACTAGTGCTGTACTGCTAACTTCAATTGTTCTATGCTTGGCACTGCCAAATGGCCTCTGCAGTGCTGGACCAATAAATTAGGACTCATTCACACCATATACTTTTATACCATCTGCACCCTTCTTCTGCACATACTACCCACGCCATACACTCCTAGCCCCTCTCCAAAATGTACCACCCACAGTCATATACTCCACAACCCTCTTCCAAACATACCACCCACAGTCATACACTCCACACCCCTCTCCTACACATACCACCAACTGCCATACATTCCACACCCCTCTCCTACTTGTACCAACCACAGCCATACACTCCACACTCCTCTCATACATGTACCACCCACCACCATACACTCCACACCCCTCTGCTACACGTACCACCCACAGCCATTCACTCCACAACCCTCTCCTACACGTACCACCCACCTCCATACATTCCACACCCCTCTCCTACATGTACCACCCACCGCCATACATTCCACACCCCTCTCCTACATGTACCACCCACCGCTATACACTCCACACCCCTCTCCTACATGTACCACCCACCGCCATACACTCCACACCCCTCTCCTACATGTACCACCCACAGCCATACACTGCACACCCCTCTCCTACATGTACCACCCACCACCATACACTCCACACCCCTCTCCTACATGTACCACCCACAGCCATACACTCCACACCTCTCTTCTACATGTACCACCCACCGCCATACACTCCACACCTCTCTTCTACATGTACCACCCACCACCATACACTCCACACCCCTCTCCTACATGTACCACCCACAGCCATACACTCCACACCTCTCTTCTACATGTACCACCCACAGCCATACACTCCACACCTCTCTTCTACATGTACCACCCACCGCCATACACTCCACACCCCTCTCCTACATGTACCACTCACCACGTACACCCTGCACCCCTCTCCTACATGTACCAAAAAGCAACGGGCCGACAGGAAGTGATCTCCCCTGGCATGACCAGTCCTGCATTCCAAATGCACCACCTGGGCCTGTAGTGGGATTAATAACGGGCACTGCGGGCCATCCTAAGGGAAGCCAGGTATTTAGCTTCTGTAATGTTGTGTTAGGTCTGCACAGCTGCGCCCTTCAACCTCACCTCAGGGCGTGCCACTCACGCCCATGTAGGGCTCATATGGAAGCCTGGGACTTCCATAGCATTGGGCCTGTTCAGCTGCACCCTTTCACCTCAGAGCGCACGCTGATGCACAGCCCTTAAAGCCCACCAAAATCCTCAGCACCAGGCCCATAATTCTCTTAATCCGACCCTGATCAGTTCCAGTAAATGCTACCTCTGTCCCCACTCCTGTCCAGGTTACAGGGGTTGGCAAGGATGGGACGTGGGTAGATCTCGATTGATAGGTTTGATGATCCCTGCTATAGAGTATAGTGGAGCATACTTCTGACTGCTGCACTATATGCAATAAGGGGAATTACCCAAAACTGGATAACATGTCTGGAGCAGCTGTGCATAGTAACCAATCAGCTTCCAACTTCAGCTTAAGATCAAGTGTTACTAAACCCACAACAGTAAAATCAGTCTGTATCTGCAGTAAAAAAAAAAAAAAGCTGGTTATACTCACTGTGGCACCTAAGGGGTTAATCCTATGAATTGTGTAAAAAGGCTGTTTGATCCTGTCTTCTTCCACTGTCCCCAGTCAATCTGCTGATAGAACAGAGCCTTGGGGGCAAGTTGTACATGCTCAGTTTGGTGTGTATTGCTAGGGAGTTTTTTTTTTTTCTTGGGAGGGTACATGTGATCAGCGCAGGGCCAATCAGCACTGTCCAGACTGAGGGTAAGGGGTCCTGCAGCCTCATAGGACAATCAGGGGAGAATGAAAACTCCTCCTACAAGCTTTAATCAGTGCTCAGTTGGACACTGATGGAAGTCCCAAGACTGCTATATACTGCTGATGAGAAAAGGTATTTAGCAGTTTATATTTACTAAAATAATTGCATTTCCATGTCCTGGGTTTAGTAACACTTTAGGCTTTAAAAATAAAACCTAGAAGCTTATTGGTTGACAGTTTCAGCTGCTTCAGATTCTGTCTGCGCCAGTCATGGTGCATTTTGTTTTCTTTAACCACTTCAGCTCCGGAAGGTTTTACTCCCCCTTAATGACCAGGCCATTTTTTGCCATTTGGCACTGAGTTGCTTTAACTGACAATTTCGCGGTCATGCGATGCTGTACCCAAATACAAATAATGTTTTTTTTTCCTCACGAATAGAGCTTTCTTTTGGTGGTATTTTATCACCTCTGTGGTTTTTAGATTTTGCGCTATAAACAAGAAAAAGAGCGACAATTTTGAAAAAAAACGCAATATTTTTTACTTTCTACTATAAAACTTTCCCAATAAACAAAATTTTAAAAAATAAAATTTTTTTTTATTAGTTTAGGCCAATTTGTATTCTACTACATTTTTATGGTAATAAAAAAAAATCCCAAAAAGCGTATTGTAAATGGTTTGCGCAAAAGCTATAGCGCTTTACAAACTATGGGATAGATTTATTGACTTTTTATTTATTTATTTTATTAGTAATGCTGGTGATCAGCGATTTTTATCGGGACTGCGATATTGCGGCGGACAAATCGGACACCTAACTGACATTTTTGACATTTTTTGGGGACCAGTGATAATAATACTGTAATCAGTGCTAAATAATATGCACTGTTACTGTATAAATGACACTGGCAGGGAAGGGGTTAACACTCAGGGTGATCAAGGGGTTAAATGTGTTCCCTTTTGTGCTTACTAACTGTGTGGGGGGATGGGTAGGATAGAGGCAGAGAGAGATCAGTGATTCGGCTTAGCTGAATCACACGATCTTTCCCTGCCTCTCTGACAGGAGAGCCGTCTGCTTTGTTTACATAACCAGACAGCTCTTCTGTCATTCTAGCTGAAGATCGGAAAATTTTAATTCAAGAGATCATCCACAAATATCACTAAACAAGACCAGGGTCTCCAGCAGACGATCAAAAGTATGGAACTGCTTCTTACCCAATCCTCCCCAGTCACCACTTTTTTTACATGTAAGCGGAAAATTGAAGAAATTGCTTTGGAGCTGAACTGATTAAGGACGTGGTCAGGACAGTCTGTGCCTTTTTGATAGTGAGAGACTGTTCCCAGATAAGCTCTGTGCTAGCTTTTATCCTATGTATGCCAATTATTTGTGTGATCTGAAATACCCAGTTGACCTGAACTCTCTCCTGGCTGTTGAGCCCACGTCTCAATGCGGACTGTATTGGAGCGCTTCTAACCAAAAGCAGGACATTGTAAAGAAGGACTGAACCCATGTTCAGTCCACGTGCGCTCGCCCCCCGGCGGCATGTGCTCGCCCCCCAGCACCACGCGCGACCGACTTAGGGCTACGTCGGTTCGTACAGGAGGCGTTGGGGGGCAGCGCGCTCCCGCCTCTACTAGGCAGCGGGGATGCCAATCTACAGGGCCGGTAGCCGCGATTGCAGCCGGGCACCCGCGATCGCTCCCCGCTGAGAGAGGAAGGTCAGCTGTTGCAAACACAGCTGACCGTTCTTTTCTCTGAAATAATCACAAAGCGCCTGTGATCCTTCTAAATAGGATCACAGGTCTCTGTGGTCATTTCACAAGCCCCTCCCCCATACAGTTAGAAAACAATTCCCTGCCAATGTCATTATTACAGTAACGGTGCATATTTTTAGCACTGATTACTGTAGTAATGTCACTGGTCCCCTCAAAAGTGTCAAAAATGTCAGTTAGGGGTCTCATCTGTCCTCCGCAATATCAGAGTACTACTAAAAATCGCAGATCTCCGCCATTACTAGTAAAAAAATAAATAAATAAAAATGACATAAATCTTTCCCCTACATTGATAAATTTTGCGCAAACCAATCAAAATACACTTATTGCGATTTTTGTTTTTTAACCAAAAATATGTAGCAGAATACAAATTGGCCTAAAAGGATGAAAAAATTTTTAAATTTTTTTTTTTTTTTGCGAATGTTCTATAGCAGAATGTGAAAAAAATATTGTTTTTTTTTTGGTTTTTATTTTTCAGAATTGTCACTCTTTTTTTTTGTTTATAGTGCAAAAATCGCACAGGTGATCAAATACCACCAAAAGAAAGCTCTATTTGTGGGGAAAAAAGAACATAATTTTTATTTCAGTACAGTGTCGCACAACCGTGCAATTTTCCATTAAAATAACGCAGTGCCGAATCACAAAAAATGGCCTGGTCATTAAGAGGGCAAATCCTTCCGGTCCAAAACTGGTTAATGTCACACTCAGGACCGGTGGGTCCCGGTGGGTCCTCTTGCAGCTGGCCCGAGCACACAGGGGGGCCCACACAGGGAGGGGGATTAATGATGAATGACATTTACAGAAATCTTCCTCCAGAAGCTGAAAACTGACCTCTCCCCTCTCCCTGCTGCCAGCTTTTATCTGCTGAGAAAGACAGTTCCCTCGCTAATCCCCCTCCTTGTGAGGGCCCCCCCTCCCAGCTCTGGCTCTAATATTAGCTCTGCTTCTGAGTTTATTATCTCTGTAACTTTGTTTCTCTCTGCAGTTCTTCCTATACTCCTTGTCCCAGCCTGTATATTTTTTCATCTCCCCCCTCCCCCTTTGCTCTGTCTTCCTGACACAGTCACAGCTGATCAGCTGCATTCCCATGGGGTGGAAAATTTACAGATACACCGGTTCCATAGCTGCCTGTTATCTTGTCCCAGTGCAGTTTATTGTGCTTTATGTAGCTGGGCTTCCCACGTCTCTCCTCCAGACTGCTTCCTGACCTATGCAACTTTGCTTCTTCTCCCCTACACTGTCAGTTCCCCCTCCATCCCTGTATCAACTCCTTCTATTTAACAATTTACTAACTGATCTGGCAGTAGTAAACTCCATGTTTTATCTTGTAACCTAGAGGTAAGCCTATAATAGGGCTTACCTGTAGGTACAGTAAATATCCCCTAAACATAGCAGCCAGTGTTGGCACCAACACATGTGCACTGCGCTCTCAATGGATGACATACCCTCCATTGAAAGAGCTGTGCTGTGATCATGACATCTACGCGCATGCATGTGAGTTACATCATGGCAATTTGCCAAACGACTGGAGCCCAAGAAACCAGAGAGAAGACCAGATGGAGATGTAATCTCTCTTAGTAGTGACAGCACATCACTGGAGAGATCTGCATTTTAAGTTAGAAAAATATAAGTAGGACTCATTCCCACAGGTACTCTGGCTGTGTGAAGGAGGGGTTTGGGCTGGAGCCGCCTGACATTCTATGGGGATGCAGTGCCTATATGAACACAGCCGCAGGCCCTACTTGGACAGGTGTGCAGGTGATTGGCCCCCAAATGCACACTGTCTTTATTCGGACTGTACACCTGCATCCCCGCGCCTGCCAATTAGGACCTGCACCTGTGTTCGTACAGCTCCAGGTGGCTCAAGCAACATAAATGAACCACTGATTCACACTGTACAGACCACACCACCCATGTGCAAGACCCCAACACCTCCCCAACACAGATTTATTTTTCAACTCTGTTTCATCTTTTAGATTTAGCGGGAAATCTGTGAGTTATGTTGTATTTGTGTCTGCTAATAATTATTTTATTGTATTTTTATCAAAATATATCTTTAATATTTTCTTGGGGGGATACCCTGAGGCCCTGTCAGGTAGTCTGTATGGGGCCCTGCAATTTCTATCAGCAGCCCTGGTCACACACCACAGGGAGTGTCCAGCAAATTACAGCACTCAGAAACTGATGAAACAATGAGTTAGGTGCGGGTACACACTATAAGAAAATCTGGTGAACGATCGTCACATTTTCCTCATTTCACAGCAAATCGAATGATCGAAAATTAGTCTGTAAATTTTTGTACGACAAAGGTTTTTTTTGTTGTTTATTGTTTATGATCATGAACAGTCTTTCTTTTCTGATTTTTCTTGTACGAAAATCATACGAAAACGGTACACATTAAACAAAAATCGTTAGTTCTGTTCCCATACGAGAACATTTTTGGAGTTTGTCCCTTCAAGAGTTTTCATACGAAAAGTCAGAATCGGCTGTAGAAAGTTGTGTACACACTATAGGAAAATCGTACGAGAATTCTTTGGATGAAAATGTCCGCCTGATTTTCTGATAGTGTGTACGAGCCTTAAGAAACAAAATATAGAGTCTATTACTGATCGTAAGCTTTACACTAACAGATGAGTTATGTGTCTCTTACTTTGTTTTTTTTAGATATACCGGAGTGTTTGGAAGGTACACATGCATGTGGTTCTCACACAGAGTGTAACAATACAAAAGGAGGATATTTCTGTATGTGTAATCAAGGCTACCGCAGAGAAAACACCACACAGTTCTGTCCAACCAATAACAAAACAGAGAATGGATGTACAGGTGAGTGATGAAATGCAATAACACATTACGTAGATAGCAATATGTATTTTGTTTGCTGTTTACACATATTGCCACAAGGTTGGATATGACATTGGAGTTCCATGATCTACTTAAGGCTTGAGGCCTATGACTGAGCTTTTTATTTAAAGTAATGAACTCTAAGGGCTTGTTTGCACTCGAGGTCAGGGGGAGACTGTAACTATAGGTGGTTGAGCCCTTGTTTTACCTCCACCCTCCAAACCAGAAACCAGTAACCTTAAAATAACATGGCGGATGGATGAAGCTGTGCACATGCCACAGTTGCAATGTTTTGCCTTTTGCCTGCAGAAATTGTACCCCTTGCCACTTGTAGCGGGCAGCACCATCACTGAGCGCAGCCCATTTAAGTGAAAGGGACCACACTGCAACCACATGACAAATGCTAGGCTCACAGTATGGTTATCCCTTTCAAAAACTTTGTACGGCTGTAAAAAAAAAATACATTCAGGAGGTGGCAATAACTCGCTCCTGTACCGTTCTCTGAAAAGCAGTCGACCGCAAATCGCTTTTCAGAGACCAACACAACTGTGAATGACCCTAATACTGTCTTCATTTTACTGTATCATCAAGGCCAGATTTAAGCTTTTATCTCCTCAGGCCAGCTACCTTGTGCCATCCACCCAACACATGCCATACAGAACCAAAACAAGTTCAACATAAAATATTATAATATTGGTGTGCTTAGGATCCTCATTAACCACTTGACCTCTAGAAGATTTACCCCCCTTCATGACGTGCTTTTCTGCAGCTTCTCTGTTGAAGTCTTTTGAACCAAAAAAGCAAAAAAAAACAGTTTTGCATTTAGAAAAGTCCCTGACCCTTTCCAAAAATGGCGGGGCACAAAAATGCATTGATGTGAATGTGTTTATTAGGAACCCATGTTAAAAAAATTACCTGAGTTACTGCAAAAAGCATGAAAAAACACAATAGTGAGAATGGAGCCTCAAAACTGTGCTTTTTTGCTTTTTTGGTTCAAGAGACTCCAGTGGACAAGCTTCAGAAACCATATAGTGCGTTTTTACCGAGTTTTTACTGTGACTTTGAAGCAATTTGCGTTTTGTTTTTTTAAATCTGCTCAACAACAAATCCCCTCCCCCCCCCCCCCCCCCCAAGAAAAGCATAAAAGATACAAAACAAAAATCAGGCCAAAATCACGGTAAAAAAATGTAAAAAGCACTGCAGAAACGCTGTAAAGCAAACTGCATAGGTGTAAATCGAGCCTTAAACATATCCAATAAAAAAAAAAATTTTTAAAAATCTAATTTCTTTATAAAATGAGTACAATATGTACTGTATTTTCTGGCGTATAAAACTACTTTTGAACCTCAAAAAAATCCTCCAAAAATAGGGAGTCGTCTTATACGCCGAGTATAATATCTCCAAGGTACCCTGACTATAAGTATTACCGGTAGATGTAATCTCTCAAGACGCTGGCTGTGTGGGAATCCTGTACCAGAATACCGTATGAACCGTAGTATTGAATGCAAAGCCTGCTCGGATTGGCGGAGTAACATCAGCCCGCCTCTCTGACTCTGCCAATCCGAGCAGGTTTTGCATTAAATAATCGAATACATCGGTCTCCGTGATTGGCAACGGCGTGGTATAATGTATGTAGCCGAAGCTACGGTACATATGGTATACCGGTACAGGATTCCCGCACAGCCAGCATCTTGAGATTACATCTACCATTAATACTTATACTTAGGGTACCTTGGAGATATTATGAGAGATTACATGTATTACAGCACTTGGGGTACCTTGGAGATCTATGAGAAATCTGATGTTTTTCAATGGTGTTGCCTTGCTTCAGAAGGGAGGTAGTCTTATACGGCAAGTATAGCCCAAAACCTATGTTTTAACTTTAAAATTAGGGGGGTCGTCTTATACGCCCGGTCGTCTTATACGCCGGAAAATACGGTATTCTGCAACATATTTTTGGTAAAAAAAAATTGTATATTGATTGGTTTGCGGAAAAGTTATAGCATCTACAAACTATGGTATACTGTATATACTGGATTTTTTTTTTTTTTTACTAGTAATGGTGGCGATCAGTGACTTATAGTAGGACTCCAATATTGTGATGAACAATCAGACACTAACTGACATTTTTGACACTTTTTGGGAGCCAGTGACACTAATACATTGATCAGTGCTAAAAAATATGCACTGTCACTGTACTAAGAATACTGGCTGTAAAGGGGTTAAACATTAAGGTTGATCAAAGGGTTAATTGTGTGCCTAGATAGTGTTTATGTGTACACAGTGTGCTGCTTTTGGATGGATGGATGGATTTTATTTTATGGATAGATTTTATTTTATTCTGTGTCCCTTCCTGACGATTGACCACTGCGTCCGGTCAGGTCGCCAGCGGTGTGCACGCCCTACCCTTGCCGCCTTATATGTGTTATACGTTCGACAATCGGTTAACCACTTGCCGACCGCCTACCGCAGATATACTAGGGCAGGCTGACTCGGCTGCGCGAACCAACGTATGGGTACGTCGGTTCGATGGAGCGCTCCTGGGGGCAAGTGCGCACCGTCGGCGGCGCTAGCCTGCCCCCACTAGGCAGTGGGGATGCCAATCCATGGGCGCCCGCGATCGCTCCCCGCTGAGACAGAAGGACAGTCAGCTGTTGTAAACACAACTGACCGTTCTGCTCTCTGAAATGATCACAGAGCGCCTGTGATCCTCCTATATGGGATCACAGTTCTCTGTGTTCATTTCAAAAGTCCCTCCCCCATACAAATAGAAAACACTCCCCTAGGCTCACACTTAACCCTTTGATCACCACTGGGTTAACCCCTTCCCTGTCAGTGTCATTATTACAGTAACAGTGCATATTTTTAACACTGATTACTGTAGTAATGTCACTGGTCCCCCCAAAAGTGTCAAAAATGTCAGTTAGGGGTGTGATCTGTCCGCCGCAATGTTGCAAGGCCCGCTAAAAATCGCAGATCGCCGCCATTACTAGTAGAAAAAATAAAAATTAAATAAATCTTTCCCCTAGTTTGTAGACGCGATAATTTTGCGCAAACCAATCAAAATACGCTTATTGGGGGGTTTTTTTTACCAAAAATATGTAGCAGAATACAAATTGGCCTAAAAGGATGAAAAATTTAGATTTTTACATTTTTATTTTTGGGAATGTTATGTAGCAGAAAGTCAAAAATATTGTTTTTTTTTTTTTTTTTCAGAATTGTCCCACTTTTTCTGTTTATAGCGCAATAAATAAAAATCGCACAGGTGATCAAATACCACTAAAAAAGAAAGCTCTATTTGTGGGAATAAAAGGACATCAATTTTATTTGGGTACAGCGTCGCACGACTGCACAATTGTCTGTTAAAGTAACGCAATGCTGAATCGCAAAATGTGGCCTGGTCATTAAGGGAGCAAATCCTTCCGGTCCAGAAGTGGAGAAATTAAAATTACAACTAAATGAATACAAACGTAAACAATTCTTTCACCATACTGATACAGCCAGAAACCTGTTCACAGAAATAAAAATCTGTATTGTAGTGACTGCAAATGTCTGCAGACACAACCAGTATCACACGGACACAGCCATAAACATGTCCGCAGAGATAAAATCTGTACAATAGTACCACAGCCATAAATCTGTCCACTGACACAATATGTTCCATACCGATACAGCCAGAAACATGTCCACAGACACAACATGTACCATAGTGACAAAGTCATGAACATGTCCACAAACCTTAGATCGACCAATTATCGGCAAAGCCCATATATCGAGGTCTGATATGCACTTTCCCCGATATAACGGAATCAGCCCGGGAGGTTACCGATATTGCCAATATTTCAGGAAAGTGCTTGTAACGGAGTGATGTCTGCAGCTAGGTGCATCACCCCGGTACCGGCGTCCATAGCTGACGGTCGGCTGTCTTGTAATGACAACCGATGCGGCTGAGAAGCCGCTTGGCTGTCATTACAAGGAGTAGGAGGGGACGTCCCCCCCTTCCCGCCACCTTTCGCGGCTCGCCCGGGTCTCCCGTCCTACCAGGAAACCCGGGCAACCAGCCTGCACGGCCACCGAAGACCCGATCAAAGCCGCATTCTGCTCTGATCGGGTCTCCATACAAAAACCCGAAAGTGATGTAATGAATGACATCACTTCCGGGTACTGTCTGGTGCCAGATTAAAAAAAAATTACAGCATTCAAAACAGCCAAACTTGGCATTTTGAATGCTTTTAAGTGCAGAGGAGCCCCAGATCCCTCCACAAAGGTACCTGACAAATAAAAAAAAAATCTAGGCCCATATCCGCCGATACTGATATGCATTGGCCAAAATATCAGTATCAGCAACGAAAAACCGATATCAGTCGATCACTGCCACAAACACAATCAGTAATTTAGTGACAACCATGTCTACAGAGTCAGTCATAAAATACACACGTATGTCATATTATACACCACCCAGTGAAGGAAGGGAGGGGGCAAACTGCTACTGGCATAAATTGCAGGCAGCTAAAGTTACCTGCCACAGCCTTTCAAACCTTCCTGTCATAGTTTCACCATCTCCCAGTCGTTAGTACAAGACCATGAGCCGTCAGTGACAACTCACTTTCCGTTCTAAAGTTGCTCCACGGAATGCGATTCCAGCACAAACACATGTTGCATACATGCAATGCTATAGAAAAAAAGGGAAGCGAGACAATTCATGAAGCAAGCAAATATTCTGGGACATCTTAACATGGTAGACTGCTGCTAAAGTGTAACAACAGAAATTTGAATATTGTCATAGTTCATTAAGGGACACAGAAATCTTAGACAACTGGGTGATAACACTACTTACAGGAGGATTGAACACTATTAAAAGAAAAACTGTTGGCCAGCCATAGCAGGTATAACCCTAGTATGCTTCAGTTTTTTGCTAGAGCCCTTACAAGAATGGGTGTCTTTTTAGGTTCTTCTGACTTTAGGACACCTTTCTTAATAGCATTATCCAATCATTCTTTCCTCATTACCCTGATTAGGTGTCCATCTTATGAGTCTCTATATGCTGCCAAATACTCTTCCTTTATTTGACATTTGGGCACCCTTCTTGAGACCTGGAAAAGATATCAGATCTTGTGGTTGGGACACATATTGTCGATAAAAATGGTTATCCTCCTTAAATTGCTCTTTATATTTCCCGAACTCCCAGTTAAGTTACCCTCCCCCATCAATTGCGATCAATTCAAAACCTGATATTTGCTTTAATCTGGAACAAAGTTAAAAACCTTAAGTCAATCAAAAAACTCTTTCAGCTAAAAGACAAGGGAGGTCTTGCAGTCCCAAATAGAACATTTTAATACTCTTCAGTGCAAATACCGTAGCTTAACTTACAGCATATCAGAACTATAAAGACCCACCTCTTTGGACCCCCATAGAAGCATCTATATTAGATCCTATATCCATTGGGACTATCCTATGGTTACCTAAACGATTCCGTAAAATGGTTTCTAATCCCAATAAACACTCCTTTTTAGTCTGTGACAATTTTATATTCACTGGAAACCTTATGTCATCTTATTCCCCTTTACCTACTATTAAAAGCAATTCAATGTTAATTTCAGGGTATCTCCAACCATCTAGGTTCAGATGGTGGACCTTTAGGAACTTACACAGAATTTATGACCTACAAAATAAGTAAAATACAAACATATGAAATCATCGCATATAAGTGCATCACCAGTAGCGCAATAGCATCACCAAATAATAATAACAGTGATCCAAATATGTAAAAATCAAAGACAAAAAATCTAAAAAATAAAAATTGTCCCATAAACTGTCTTCTTTAGTGATATATTCAAATAAAAAAAAAAATGTGAATCCAGTAAAATCCAATTAGAGTTAAGTCACCACCGTTGTGTGTCATCACCGACCCACTCATATCAGATGGTAACTCCCCAAATGAAATTGCCCCCTATTCTCATGGTTAGGCAAATTTAGTTTTAGACAAAACAGCTGTTGAAAAGTCCTTTAGTAAGCCAATTCACTTCCCCAACCCTCTTGCAGTAAATAACACTCCGTTGGTGGAAAGATAGGCTCCACTCTCCACTAGTGTAATATTGTCAAAACCTCCAGCATTTATTAAAATCAAAATCAAAATTCAATTCACTCACATATTAAAACCTTGTAACAGGCATTGTAAAACTGATGTGATACACAAATGATCAGATCCCCATGGATCTCACCTCCTCCACGCTGAGTAATGACCATCCAGGGACCATCACTCGCTCTCACACTGTTACTGCAATGATTCCAGATGTCACAGGGGGCTACTGGTGATGCACTTAGGCTCCATTCACACCTGGGCGTTTTTCAGCTCCAAAAACGCTCAAAAGAAACGTTTCCAAAGCGCCCAACAAGTAAAACCCCATTCATTTAAATGGCCCCTGTTCACATCTGAGCGTTTTAACGCCTGAAGCAAAACGCCCAACGCTCAAAAAAGTACATGAGCTTCTTTTTGGGCAGATTACAGGCGTTTTCCATTGGTCTCTAGTCAATCTAAAAATGCCTGCACAAAAAACGCCTGCAAAAACGCCCATAAAAACGCCTGAAAAAACGTCTGAAACAAAAACGCCCAGGTGTGAATGGAGCCTAATATGCGATAATTTCATATGTTTGTATTTCACTTATTTTGTTGGTTTTATATTATAAGTAGCAGCATTTATCTCATTTTTTTTCTGCTATGAAAACAGTACTCCACTTACCTTCTCGGAAAGTCTCCAGATATCTGCAAGTTAAGAATTTTGTGACACGTTATTAGCTTTTCACTTTAAACCCTAACCCCTTTTGAAAAATGTTGTTTACATGATCCCAATGCTAAAAACCTTATCACCATGAGTTATACATCCATCCTTGGAAAATAGGTCTCTTTTCCACATTCATATATGATGAAATGGGAGGAAGATCTAGGTGAGAAGTTAGAAGAAAAAGATTGGCATCATATTTGGCATACCACATTGCTCAATTAATACAGCAATTGAATCTTATTATAAATTATTGATGCGTTGGTATATGAATCCCCAACGTCTGGCTAAAATTAACTTTCAATCACTGATAAATGTTTCCGAGGCTGCCATACAACCGACACACTAAAGCTGGATACACACTATACAATTTTCTTTAGATTTTTTTCTTTAGATTTACCAAAATCCATATAATATGAGGTCAAACCTAAACACTTTCAATTAGTATGTAATCAGGCAGGCCCTTGTACTACATAGTTGAAGGTAAAGCCCCGTACACAGGTACTGATCGTCGGCCGAACGATCGTCCGTCTTTTGTCCAGGGCTGTCGTGTCTGTTGAAAACTGCAAAAGACTGAACACGAATTTTGTCGGCCAACAACAGCCCACTGCAGAAGTGATGTCATGTGATGGTTAACTTTCCTTGTCTTTTTTCCTTCTCTGAGCATGCCCAGTCTTGCTAATCTGCTGTCTGTCGGCCGAAATCTGTATTGACTGGCGAACAATCGGCTGTTCTGGTGACGGACAACAAAAATTTTAAAGTATGCACGACAGATTCTGTTCGGCCGAAAATGCGCTGTCGGCTGTCGGAAGCATCATACTAACAAGCCTACAATCGGCCGATTGGTCGTCGGCCGAATATTTACGGCCGACAATCGGTACGTGTGTACGGGGTTTAAATCTAAAGGAAATCTAACAACAAAAGTTGTATACTGTAGTGTGTATCTAGCTTTAGACACATCTGTTGGGAGGGCCCCAAAATTAAAGATTTCTGGATTCATGTTTACCGAATGATACATACACTTGTGAGTATAAGATTACAAAAAATTCCAAAGATTACTTAATTTGGAACCACCCAATTGCACTAATGACCAGTTCTGTCTTCTCACATTTCTATTCACTGCAGCCTATCAAATTTTAGCAAAATGTTGGTGGACCTCCTTACTTACTTCTACTTTAGTTAAGAACAAGATGATGAAAAAAACGTGCTGCCATTCTTTACAATAAAATCCATAAATTTGAGAAAATATGGTCTCTTTAGATTAAATCTTACCTTCCACAAGACTTTGATAAATCCTTGTTCTTTTTATGAGCTAGTTACCAACTTTTTTCATGTACACTCTTGGTCCTCATTCCTGACTTCCTTTCTGGTCCTTTCTTTCTTTCTTTTCTCTTTTTCCCCTTTCACTTATCCTCGACCTTCATATCAACACCATGATGGTAGAATGATGGTTAAAGCCTAAAAAATGATTCTATATTTCTCTATATCATGCCTAGAAATTTCCCAAAACTGTGTATAAGACAGGGGGTGGATCAAGCCTGTCTATTAGTTACATAAAGTCATTGCTCACCATTACAACCTTCTTGCTGCCACCAGTGTCCTAACAACCAATAACATCAATGGTTGATAAAGAGTACATTGGGCATCTGCACAGTGTTCTTGTTTGTCCCTCCCCTGCCCACTTTATTAGCACTGGGGTCACATTAACTAAGTGAGGAAGAGAAACTGAGGGAGAAGAGAAACACTGGAATTCTAGTCAGTACCAGTGTGCAAAAGTGTGTTGCTTTGGAAGAATAAATCACCTCGAATGTTTGGTGTCATATGTACTAGATAGCCTAGTATAGCCTCTAGATTGTGCAGAATTGTAAAAGGTGCCTTGACTATAAAGAGATTGAGAAACACCTCTCCATATAATTTTTGATAATATAATCTTTATTATCATTCATTTTTATTCCATTTGATATGTATGAATAACCATTTAGGATTTTATGTGTATCTTTAATTCTCCATTATAAATATAGAGTTATTGTCAGTGTTGTAAGTAACTGTGTTTAAGTAAACGGCGTTACTTAATGCAGTTACTTTTCAGGGTAACGAGTAATCTATCAGATTACTCGTCCTTTCCCTGTAACGCCGTTGCCGCTACTTTCGGCTGCGTTACTGCAATTACATCTACCGCCACTAGGTGGTAGTAGATGTAATTGTATTCCCCCTCTCCTCTATGACCGCGGTACAGGAGTGGAGAGAGAAGAGAAGAGGAGGAGACTCACGATCGTCTCGTCGGGGACAGTCAGTCACAGGCTCACAGCAGGACAGCAACAGGCAGCGCGCAATTAGAGGGCAGGCTCACGCTCGAGACAGCAGCAGCGGGTGACGAGCGGGAGGTGGAGTCTCATCCGTCTGACGTCACCCGCTGCTGCTGTCTCGAGCGTGTGTGGCTGGCTGCTGCTGTGCAGAGCCCACATCGCTGATGCCTTGTAGTATTACACGCTGATGTGCCTGTTTAAAGCCTCGCAATTGTAAGTGCATTTTCATCTATTAAAGCTTTCAACTATTTACAGTCTGCACTTACAGGTTCCGCTTCTCTCTTTTTTTACATATATCCCACGGAGCTTCTGTCAATGACTTGGGCCTTTTGATATATGTTCTCTGCCTGGTCCTTAGCCTCTAAGTGCTACTTGCCTATACACCTGGAGCCCGCTGATTGATGTGGACGCATATTGCTATTTTTGACCTTCTGGTAAAACAGGGGTCTAATTATGAGGTGAGGGCATATGTGTGCTGTCTGGTGGAGGGTGATCACTGGTTTAGAGTTGCTGTCTCCTACATCCTTTTCAACGCCTAGTGGATCCAAGGACTTTTTTGCAGTTTCTTTGGGACTTTTGCCCTTCATGTACACTTAATATATTGTGTTTACAGGATTTGCGCTGCACCATTTTGTTTGTAATTTCTGTCTGGGAATTTGCTGTGTATCCCGGGTCGGTGTCCAGCTGGCATTTCTGTCCTCATCTAAGCTTTATTTACCTGTCTGCGCTGATTGTTTTTGTCCCAAAAAAAAAAAGTCACAGACAGTCAGGACCCCCACAGCCACCCACCCACCACCAGGCAGTGTGCTACCGACACCACCGCCAGCAGATACCAAAAAAAAAAATTAAGTCAGGTCAGGAGCACTCAGACCCCCACAACCAGTGTGGCACGTCACCACCAGTGTGCCACATCACCACTATTGTGCCACGTCACCACTATTGTGCCACGCCACCACCAGTGTGGCACGTCACCACCAGTGTGCCACATCACCACCATTGTGCCACGTCACCACCATTGTGCCACGTCACCACCATTGTGCCACACCGCCACCACCACCAGTGTGCCACACCACCACCAGCCAGCCACTCCAGGCAGCAGGTACCAAAAAACAAAAAAAAAATACAGTTGCTCACACAGTCAGGAGGACTCAGACCCCCACAGTGTGCCACACCGCCACCACTATTAAAGATCTTATAGAACATAATTGCATTATAAAATAGTAGAAAAAAAAAAGTCGCAGTTACTTTGCTGAGTAACTAATTACTTTTTCAATGTGATAACTGAGTCAGTAACTCAATTACTTTTTGGGAGAAGTAATTTGTAACTGTAACTAATTACTTTTTTAACCACTTGCCTACAGTGCACTTTCACCCCCTTCCTGCCCAGACTGATTTTCAGCTTTCAGCGCTCTCACACTTTGAATGACAATTACTCAGTCATGCAACACTGTACCCATAAAAAATTTGTGTCCTTTTTTTCACACAAATAGAGCTTTCTTTTGATGGTATTTAATCACTACTAGGTTTTTTATTTTTTGTGCTATAAATAAAAAAAGACTGAAAATATTGTGAAAAAACACATTTTTCTTTGTTTCTGTCATAAAATCTAGCAAATGAGTAATTTTTCTTCACAAATTTTGGCCAAAATTTATACTGCTACTTATCTTTGCTAAAAATAACCCAAATAAGTATATATTATTTGGTCTTTGTGAAAGTTATAGAGTCCACAAGCTATGGTGCTATTCATTGAAAATTGATCACACTTGATCACACCTGATGTACTGAAGGCCTATCTCATTTCTTGAGACACTAAAAAGTCAGGAAAGTACAAATACCCCCCAAATGACCCCTTTTTGGAAAGTAGACATTCCAAGGTATTTAATAAGGGGCATGGTGAGTTTTTTGAAGTTGTCATTTTTTCCCACAACTCTTTGCAAAATGAGGATTTTTTTTTTTTTACAGGTTATTTCTCTCACACAGCATATGTATACTTGCAACTACACCCCAAAACACATTCTACTACTCCTCCTGAGTATGGCAATACCACATGTGTGAGACTTTTTCACAGCCCGGCCACATACAGAGGTCTAACATCCAAGTAGCACCGTCCGGCATTCTAGGAGCACAAATTACACATATAATTTCCTGACAACTTATCGCACTTTTGAAGGCCCTGGAGCACCAGGACAATGGAAACCCCCATAAAATGACCCCATTTTGGAAAGCAAACATCCCAATGTATAATTTTTGAGGCATAATGAGTCTTTTGAATATGTCATTTTTTTCCACAAGTTTTTGGAAACTGGAAAGAAAATGAAAACACATTTTTTTTTTTACACAAAGCTGTCCATTTATGCAATATTTCTAACACATAGCATGTACATAGCAAAAATTGCAACCCAAAATACATTCTGCTATTCCTCCTGAGTATGGCGATACCACATGTGTAACACTTTTTCACAGCCTGGCCACATACATAGGCCTAACATCCAAGTAGCCCTTTTCACAAAGTTGTCCATTAATCCACTTTTGACACTTGGTGTTTACAACCTAAAATCATTTTTTTTGCTAGAAAACTACTTACAACCCCCAAACATTATATATTTTTTTTAGCAGAGACCCTAAAGAATAAAATGGAGATTGTTGCAATATTTTTTATCACACCATATTTGCGCAGCAGTCTTCCAAATGCAATTTTTTTGAAAAAAATTCACTTTTTTTAACTAAAAAATAAGAAAACAGGAAATTTAGCCCAATTTTTTTCCATAATGTGAAAGATAATGTTACGCCGAGTAATTAGATACCCAACATGTCATGCTTCAAAATTGCGCATGCTCACAGAATGGCACCAAACATTGGTACTTAAAAATCCCCATAGGCAACATTTTAAAAATTTCTGCAGGTTACCAGCTTAGAGTTACAGAGGAGGTCTAGGGCTCAAATTATTGCTCTCGCTCTAACGATCGCAGAGATAACTCACATGTATGGTTTGAACACCGTTTACATATGTGGGCGGGACTTGCGTATGCGTTTGCTTCTGCGCGCGAGCTAACGGGGACAGGGCGCTTTAATTTTTTTTTTTTTTTTTTTCCTATTTATTTTATTTATTATTTTTTTATTTTTACACAGTTTAAAAAAAAAAATGTTTTGATCATTTTTATTCCTATTACAAGGAATGTAAACATCCCTTGTAATAGAAATAGGTATGACAGGTCCTCTTTATTGTGAGATCTGGGGTCAAAAAGACCTCACACCTCACAACTACACTAAAAAAGAAGAAAAAAAAAATTGTTGAAAAAGGAAAGAAAAAAAAAAAAGCGGCCCTTTAAGCCGGTTGCTAGGCAACGACTTTTGACGTAGCTCCGGTCCTCCAAGACCATAGAGTCCAGTGAGGGCCATCTTGCCCTCACTCGACTTCCTGTCTCTGAGTATCCGGGACCGGATAGTTTTCCCCGCTGCCGGCGGGTCCGGTAAGCTGGGAAAACGTCTGGGACGCGGCGGGAGGGGGGGGCACCTCTTCCCCTGCACCGTAAGGGTAATTTCGCAGCGAATCCGCCACTGGGACCACCCTTATCTGAAAGCCGACCGCCCGCCGTTTAAAAAAATACCAGGGTTATGGCAGCTATCTGCTGCCATAACCCCAGTATTTAGCTTTTAATGGCCGACGGATATAGTCGTTAGGCAGTCGGTAAGTGGTTGCATGTATGTAGCAAACAGGTGACGATGACTGATAGGGTGACAGGTGACGATGACTGATGTGGTGACAATGACTGATGGGGTGACAGGTGACGATGATTGATGAGGTGACAGATGACGATGATTGATGAGGTGACAAGTGACGATGATTGATGGGGTGACAGATGACAATCACTGACGGGGTGACAAGTGACGATGATTGATGGGGTGACAAGTGACCATCACTGATGGGGTGACAAGGGACGATGATTGATAGGGTGACAGATGACGATGACTGATGGGGTGACAGGTGACGGTGATTGATGGGGGTGACGGGTGATGGTCACTGATGGGTGACAGGTGACGGGCGATGGTGCACGGCGGTACTGATGGCAGTCTCTGGTGACCGGTGAACTTTAGGCTACATTCACATGTGAGCGTAGCGATCGCGGGCAGAATCACTGCGATTCTGCCCGCGACCCAGAAATCATTGCAAATCGCGGGGCGCCTGTGCGTTGCCCGTGATTTGCAATAGCACCCCAAACGCTGTGTGATGTTGCTGCGATTTCCGCCTGCCGAATTGAGGTAACATCGCGCAAACAATGCATGACGCCCCAAAGAAGCTCTTGTACCTTTTTTTGGGCGTCATGCGATGTTTGCGTGATGTTACCGCAATTTGGCAGGCGGAAATGGCGGCAACATCGCACAGCGTTTGGGGTGCTATTGCAAATCACGGGCAACGCACAGGCGTCCCGCGATTTGCAATGATTTCCGGATCGCGAGCAGAATCGCGGTGATTCTGCCCGCGATCGCTACGCTCACATGGGTGTCAATTTCTGGGCACTGATGAGGTGACTGTTGGGTGACAGGTGACATTGGGGGGGGGGGGCTGAGGACTGTGTGGGGACATTTATTTCTGTGCTTTTACATTGTGACAAGTACACAGAGCAGTAACTCACTATTTCTAGCTCTGCTGTCCTCACACTGGAAACTGTGTGAGGGTAGAAGAGCTAGTAACAGTGAGTTACTGCTCTTTGTTTACATTTTGTGATCGGCTGTGAATGGATTCACAGCCGATCACATAGTAAACAGTCACTGTCAGTGACTGTTTACTACTGCCGGAGACAGCTGTGTTCCTACGGAACACAGTGCCACCGACATGACCGCGCTGCGCGCTCCCGATCGCGCATGCGCGGTCATCTTGTGGGCGCCTTCATTGTGATCGGCTTTTTCATTGGAACACAGCCGATCACGTGGGAAACAGCCACGCCCATTGGCTGTTTCCCCCCCCTGCCGGTGACGGGGGGTGTCCCGGGGACACCCCGACACCGGCAGTGCAGGGCGGCGCGCACGCAATCGCGCGCCTGCCCTGCTTAAAGTGCCGCCGTCATATGACGGCGGCCAAGGATAATGGTCGCTCCGCTCCGCCGTCATATGACGGCGGGCGGGCGGCAAGCGGTTAAAGTAAAATGACCAACACTGGTTATTGTTGGAATTTTACTCACATATATTACCTTATACTTCTGTATACTGTGAATCTTTTCACTCATCATAGGTAACTGCATCAGGTATTATTTTCTTTTTTATATCAATAATCAATAAAAATGTTTGGAGAAAAAAAAGAATTCTCCAAACAACAGCTGCTGGTTGTTTTAGACTAGGGCTCACTAGATTGGGTGACTCCACATTGCAGCCTTCAAGTAGTTGTTTGCTTGCTGATCTCGCTGTGTCAGTCCTGCTGAGCTGTGTAGGATTCTCCTTAATTTAAGGAACCCAAACACAAGGACCTTGAGGCTTTGTCCCTGTCTGTGCTTCACGTAAGCAGCCAGTATGGATTCTAACGCTAACAGCTCACAGTCTGACCAATTGGTCAAAATACTTTTGGTGTATCCTGGCTGATTCAGGAGTAAACCAGCACATGATAGATTGCATAGACAAGATGGCCTTCACATTTATCGTTATGTGAGACAAGGCATTTGATGCCAGTTGCTTGCTTTGGCACATCAGCATTATGTCCGTGCAGATGCACAGAACACTTTTTTTCTTTTAGAAACAAGGTTTTTTTGAAATGTTTAGAATATTGCTACTACAGTTAAATACATTGTAATATACAGATACTAAAGACATGAAATAAATTGTGCAGAAGGACTCTTGTACATTAAACAGCAGCAATTTCCGTGTGTACTCAGGTAGGAAGAGTAAAAAAGTAAACAGTAAAAATTAAACAATAACCCAAATGGGCCAATCTGAGACAAGAACCCAAGGTAAGGCAACCATTCTGAGCAGCAGGAACCTCATGTTGTCAGGTTGGAGAGTGGCAACATGGCAGATCTGAAGAGAGGAGAGTATAAGAAAAAAAAGGGGGGGGGGGCAGTGAAAGGAAGGGAAAGGAAAAGAGGGGAAGGGAAAAGATCCAGTTAGACTGCATAAGGTGTATCTTGTCCCTGATCATCTATCCAAACTGACCAGACCTTGTTGAACTTTTGAGGACAATTCCTACTCTCATAAGTCTACTTTTAAAGGAGCATGTCATTAGGAGCATCAACCACTGATTCCCAAAATGGCATGATTATAGGACAGGACCTAACCATGTGTATGAAGCTGCCAGTAGAGGAATCACATCTTGTGCATAGGGGGTTTGAATATGGGTAAATACTGGCCAAGTGTTGGGGAGTGTAGTAGGCTCTATGGAGGAATTTCAGCTGTATGAACCGGTCTATAGCTGATATCACATAGATAGAAACACAGCCCTCCCAGTCATCCTCCTAAAGCTCAGGAATATGCCCCGGCCATCGCTTAGAGGTCCAAGTCGCACAAAACGAATGTGTTAGGAGGTGGAGCAAACTTCTAAAAAGGACCTTTTCCATTTGCTCTTTGTGGGTGATTACCTCTTTGTTGCTTTGTTGGATGAACCCATAAAGAATGTCACTGGAGCTAAAAGGATCCACCTTTCACAGGCAAAGAAGAGCAAGAACCAAACTCCTAAAATCCAACCCAACTACAGGCAAGTAAAAAGTATCCTTTACATGCTCTTTTAGGTCTAGGTAGGGGTTTCCAAACTTTTTTAACACAGGGCCAGTTTACTGTCCTTCAGACTTCAGGAGTTGAAAAGGTCCCGACATCAGTGCGAAAAAACAACGCCCCATCCTTGGTGTCAGTGGGAGCAATTGTGCCCCATTGCTGATGTCATTTGGAAGAATTGTACCCCATTGTTGGTGTCATTGGGAGGAACTGTGCTCCATCATTGGTGTCATTGGGCCCCATTGTTATATGACTTTGGGAGAAATATGTCTGCATCGTTAGTATTATTCGGAGGAATCATGTCCCATCATTGGTGTCAATGGGGGGAATTGGGCCCTATTGTTGGTATCAGTGGATGAAACAGTGCCCAAGGGCCAGATAAAAGCAAGCAAAGGGCTGCATCTGGCCTCTGGGCCGCAGTTTGGAGACCACTCGTCTAGGGGGAAAAAAAAGAAAATATATTTGCCAGATCCTCCTCTCCTTTCAGCAGCTAGACCAGTCCCCACAGCCTCTTCTTTCCCACGCTCTAGTAGCTAAGGATCCAGATGTCATCAAGACCCAAGCAGAGTCCATAACCCTGCACTGGACTTATTAGCACTTTGGAATAGTCCACCGCTGGAGCGTGAGGGATCACCATCTGCTGGGGGAGCAGCTTATCATGTTAGTAAAACTATTTCTTCTGTCCCCTAGACAGAATTACATATTAACTCTTGTAGTTCAGGTGAAAAACCACTATAAGGGATCATTTAAAACCTTCACAGACCTTCCCCTCGGGCTTTACTACTCATAAGATGTTATTATTATTATTACAATAATGCAGGATTTATATAGCGCCAACAGTTTGCACAGCACTATATAAACGAAAGGGAGACAGTACCATTGCAATACAATAAAATACAAGAAGCTTAAGAGCACCCTGCTCATAAGAACTGACAATCTAATAGGTTGGGGCAAGGGGTACAAAAGGTTATAACAGTGGGGGATGGGCTGATGGAACAGTTAAAAGTTCAGTTGTTAATTGGAGGCAGAATAGATTTCCTTGAAGAGATGAGTTTTCATCTCTTCATTTCAAGATGTGACAAAAAGCGGACGCTGTACACCATTGTTTACTGCTTTCAAAGGTAGCACTGTCAGGTTCAGTTGTTAAAACTAAAAAAATACAAGTTGTCGTTGAAATAAAAAAAGAATGGAAAGAATAAAGAGAATAAAGCATTGAATTAATCTTACATGGGGTTCCCCCACCCCACCACTAGAAAAAAATTCTGGTTTAAACCATGTTTTAAAGAGATTGCATAACCTTTTCAATGATTTTTAGATATACTTGTAAAAGAGATTAGTTAATATGTAAATAACATTAAAAATGTATGTTCATATTGTTTTATAAACTTTAAATCCATGTTTAGTTTGGAATTATATATGTACATTACATGGGGGAAGCCCGATTTGCTCACTACAAACACAGGCTCTGTTTCCTGCTTTGCAGCACTGTCAATGGTGGTGCTTTACTGCTGCACCGGAGATGTCACATAGTGAGTGATGGTTGTAGTTACCCCCTCACATATCTAACATTTCACTAAATCTGACTCTATATCTACAGACATTGATGAATGTAAAGAAGACCCCAACATCTGTGGCCCTAACAGTACATGTAACAACACACTTGGATCATACAATTGTACCTGCATGAAGGGGTTCAAGAACATCACCAATTATTGCACAGGTGAGTGTAAAATTTTTATTAATTCCCATATTCATTCATGTCTATTGCTCGCTGTTAGACTTCTGATCTATGTCTTTTTCTGCAAAAATGTCTCTTACTCCTTGGTGTTAGCATTTAATGCGAACACAATGCCATACAATAAGGTGGTCAGGTTTTCAAAATAAAACCTGGGTACACCCTACTGACCACACCCACTTTTGATGGGATTGGGACCAGGGTGGAGCAGGGGACATGGCTAGTAGTGGCACACCATGCCAAATGGTGGGTTTTGCAAAGTTGTTCTAACAGTGGGAGGGGCTCCACTCTCCACTAGTGTAATATTGTCCAAACCTTAAGCATTTATTAAAATCAAAATTCAATCCACTCACATATTAAAACCTTGTAACAGGCATTGTAAAACTGATGTCATACACCAACGATCAGATCCCCATGGATCTCACCTCCTCCACGCTGAGTAATGACCATCCAGAGACCATCGCTTGCTCTCACACTGTTACTGCAATGATTCCAGGTGGCGTAGACACACACCAACGCGTTTAGTCACTCCCAACTTCATCACAGTGATGTCACAGGGGGCTACTGGTGATGCACTTATATGCGATCATTTCATATGTTTGTATTTCACTTATTTTGTTGGTTTTATATTATAAGTAGCAGAATTTATCCCATTATTTTTCTTTTATTACATTTTGAGTGTTTTTATAGTTTGGAATTGTATACGTACAGTACATGGGGGAAGCCTGATTTGCTCACTACAATTTACAAACACAGGTTCTGCTTCCTGCTTTGCAGCACTGTCAATGGTGGTGCTTTACTGCTGCACCGGAGATGTCACATAGTGAGTGATGGTTGTAGTTACCCCTCACATGTCTAACATTTCACTAAATCTGACTCTATATCTACAGACATTGATGAATGTAAAGAAGACCCCAACATCTGTGGCCCTAATAGTAGATCATGTAACAACACACTTGGATCATACCAGTGTATCTGCATGAAGGGGTTCAAGAACATTGACAATAATTGCACAGGTGAGTGTAAAATTTTTATTAATTCCCATATTCATTTATGTCTATTGCTCGCTGTAAGACTTCTGATCTATGTTTTTTTCTGACAAACTTTACACTATAGCATCTGAAGCTAGCCATATATGGATCAGAATTCCTCTGGTTCAGGCAGTGACCGGCCAAGATTTGATCCATCTATGGGCAGGCTTATTGTACCCATGTCGATCCATTGATCAACACCTGGGAACAACTAGCCTGTTAGATTTTTTCACAAGTGATCACTGCAGGCAATTGTACTAGCGTTAATCATTGTGTTCTGCTGTCCATAAAGGCTCCCTGAATTTCTTAATTTTACAAAAACTTGTGACAAAAAAGTTACTATTTCAAAAAACTCGCCATGCCTCTTACTAAATTCCTTGGACTGTCTACTTTCCAAAAAGGGGTAATTCGGGAGACATTGTACAGGGTACTGTCCTGGCATTTTAGGGCCTCCAGAAATGATATAAGTCATCAGTACATCAGGACTGATCGATTTTCTTATACAGTATCTCACATAAGTGAGTACACCCCTCACATTTATGTAAATATTTTTTTTATATCTTTTCATGTGACAACACTGAAGAAATGACACTTTGATACAATGTAAAGTAGTGAGTGTACAGCTTGTTTAATAGTGTAAATTTGCTGTCCCCTAAAATAACTCAACACACAGCCAATAATGTCTAAACCGCTAGGGGTTTTTTGATCACTGTCTACCTATCAAGAAATATTGGTTTTGCCAACAACATAGCACACATCAGAGCATAAACAGAACAAGTGACTGCCCTCAATAGCAGCATTGACCGCTACACGGCTTGGGTTCTCGTTGCTCCAGAGGGATCAACATTACCACACATGGAAAGAAAAAATGAAAAAAAAACGATAATCTGTGACTATTACCCTTGAAAAAAGGCTCGACTGAGAGCCGAAACGCGTGGGGATACAAACGCAGGAGAAACTCTCTGACCTGATAGAGAACTATCCTAAAAAAGTCACAACCTTCACACCTGTCACTATCTTCTGAACCTAATCACACTTCCTCACTAGGGGTCTATAACCCCTCACAACACCCAATATACTGTATATATGTATCATTTCACAAAGACAGAAAATATATGTCTTATTTTACTAAGTGCATTTGTATTATTATTTATTATTTACTACTTTGCCCTTAAAGTCCCTACACCTTTATGGCCTGAGGTACCTTTATGGCCTGAGGTACCAACCCCAAACACGATAATGTCTAAACCGCTGGCAACAAAAGTGAGTACACCCTTAAGTGAAAATTTCCAAATTGTGCCCAAGTAGCCATTTTCCCTCCCGATGTCATGTGACTTGTTAGTTAAAATGTCCAAAGTGTCGATATTTCTGTGGCCACCATTATTTTCCAGCACTGCCTTAACCCTCTTGGGCATGGAGTTCTCCAGAGCTTCACAGGTTGCCACTGGAGTCCTCTTCCACTCCTCCATGATGACATCACGGAGCTGGTGGATGTTAGAGGCCTTGCGCTCCTCCACCTTCCGTTTGAGAATGCCCCACAGATGCTCAGTAGAGTTTAGGTCTGGAGACATGCTTGACCAGTCCATCACCTTTACCCTCAGCTTCTTTAGCAAGGCAGTGGTCGTCTTGGAGGTGTTCGTTATCATGTTGGAATACTGCTCTGTGGCCCAGTTTCCAAAGGGAGGTGATCATGCTCTGTTTCAGGATGTCCCAGTACATGTTGGCATTCATGGTTCCCTCAATGAACTGTAGCCCCCCAGTGCCAGCAAAACCCATGCAACCCCAGACCATGACATTCCCACCACCATGCTTCACTGTAGGCAAGACACACTTGTCTTTGTACTCCTCACTTGGTTGCCATCAAACATGCCTGACACCATCTAAACCAAATAAGTTTATCTTGGTCTCATCAGACCACAGGACATGGTTCCAGTAGTCCATGTCCTTAGTCTGCTTGTCTTCAGCAAGCTGTTTGCATGTTTTTCTTGTGCAACATCTTTATAAGAGGATTCCTTCTGGGACAACAGCCATGCAGACCAATTTGATGCAGTGTGTGGCATATGGTCTGAGCACTGTCAGGCTGCCCCCCACCCCTTTAACCTCTGCAGCAATGCTGGCAGCACTCATACATCTATTTCCCAAAGACAACCTCTGGATATGACGCTGAGCACATGCACTTAACTTCTTTGGTCAACCATGGTGATACCTTTTCTGTGTAGAACCTGTCCTGTTAAACCGCTGTATAGTCTTGGCCACCGGTGCTGCAGCTCAGTTTTAGGGTCTTGGCAATCTTCTTCTTATAGCCAATGCCATCTTTATGTACGCCAACAATTCTTTTTATCAGATCCTCAGAGAGTTCTTGCCATGAGGTGCCATGTTGAAATTCCAGTGACCAGTATGAGAGAGTGAGAGCGATAACACCAAATTTAAAACACCTGTTCCCCATTCACACCTGAGATCTTGTAATGCTAATGGGTCACATGACACCGGGGAGGGGAAATGGCCCTAATTGGCCCAATTTGGACATTTTAATCAGGGGTGTACTCACTTTTTGTTGCCAGCAGTTTAGACAATAATAGCTGTGTGTTGAGTTATTTTGAGGGGACATTGACACTGTTATACAAGCTGTACACTCACTACTTTTCATGGTAGCAAAGTGTCATTTCTTTAGTGTTGTCACATTAAAAGATATAATAAAATATTTACAAAAATGTGAGGGGTGTACAATTGTATTGTATATAGTGTCAAAAGTATTGGGAGACCTGCCTTTACACACACATGAACTTTAATGTCATCCCAATCTTAGACTGGCCTGACCTCAACCCGACAGAACACCTTTGGGATGAATAAGTGTGGAGACTGTGAGCCAGGCCTTCCTGTACAACAACTGTTCCTGATCTAACAAATGCGCTTCTGGAAGAATGGTCAAACATTTCCATAAACACACTCCTAAACCTTGTGGACAGCCTTCTCAGAGTTGAAGCTGTTATAGCTGCAAAGGGTGGGCCAACTCAATATTGAACCCTGCGAACTGAGATTGGAATGCCATTAAAGTTCATGTGCATGTAAAGGCAGGCATCCCAATACTTTTGTCAATATAGTATATATACCATAGAGGGAGATTTACTAAAACTGGAGCACTCAGAATCTGGTGCAGCTGTGCATAGTAACCAATCAGCTTTGAACTTCAGCTTGTTAAGTTAAGCTTTGACAATAAAACCTGGAAGCTGATTGGTTTCTCTGCAGAGCTGCAGCAGATTTTGCACTCTCCAGTTTTAGTAAATCTCCCACATAGTTTGTAGACTCAAACTTTCCTACAGACTAAATAATATACACTGATTTGGTTTATTTTCACCAAAGAAATGTAGCGGAATACATTTTGCTTAAATTTATAAAGAATGATTATTTATTTGCAAAATTGTATAACAGAAACAAAGAAAAAACATGCTTTTTCTCAATGTTCAATCTTTTTGCATTTATTTAGCAAAAAAATAAAAAACCCAGTGGTGAATAAATACCACCAAAATAAAGCTCCATTTGTGTGAAAAAAAAGATTTCTAAATTCATATGGATACAGTGTTGCATGACTGCGCAATTGTTATTCAAAGCGAGACTGCGCTGAAAGCTGAAAACTGGGCAAAGGAGGATGAAATTGCCCCGGTATAGAAGGGGTTAAAGTTTGTTTTTATTAATGTTTGCACCAAAGATGCAAATACATTTTGCCTAAGAATCACCTTTTTTTAAAAAAAAAAAAAAATAGAAAATCTAATGCGAAAAATATGTAAATGTTTGAATGAAAACATTGAAAAATAGCCCCTTAAGTGTATTTAATATGAAGATAACGCAATTAACCATTATGTGCTTATGTGGATTTTGGACCTAACAATGCCATATTTGTAAGAACATATAACAGAAAATCAGAGATAGCAGTGCCTGTTGCTTTCTATTAACATTTGCTAAGCTGCTAAAGTGCTGCTGTGGTACTCTAAAATAGATTTGTAATTCTTCTAATATGCAAATAGCTATATTAAATCTGAACCCCAGGTAGATATGAAAGACACAAATGATCATAGTCCTGCTTTTATCAATGAATCAATATTTGTATTATCATATTCAAGCAGTGTACTGTAAATACCTTTTAATGTGCCTTAGTATTACACTTCTGTGATCCCCTATAGAGCCGCACCCAGAGAATTGTAGTGCTACCTCCGTAGGATCCGCTGATAGTGTTAGGTCCTCTGTTCCTTCCTTGGCTTTGCAAAAGGCCTCCAGCCCACTGACACCTCAGGTTGTACCCCTTTAGTCAATGTGGGTCTTGCAACTTTTCCAGAAATTGAAGGTCACCCTGAGATCAGGCTCAAGACCATATAGGGGATAACAGGGTGTATTTCTGAAGAAGCATATGCACAAAATATAGCAGTACAGTATATGATAAACCCATACAATGCACTAGAAATGTACTCAAATAGAAAAGAACTGTACCTTGACTCAAATAGCATACGCTGTAGCTTTCACCACAAACATACAACAAATAACAGGCAACAGAGTGGTAGATGTAGCAAGATAAAGTGGTTAAATTTCCTGGGTGTACCTATAATGGGTAGGCTAAGCCTAGACCCTCGTTTGCAAATGGAAGCAATATGCAATGACTAAACCGGATAAGAATTTCTGTATAGCCCCCTTTATATTTACTTGACAGCTACATTGGGGCCCTAGTGTAGTTGGTGCACTTGACAAGAGTCAATCACCCCGCTCAGAGAGCAATAGTGGTAGTAATCAATTATGAACTGTATGTTATGGTGCAGGGGAGCTGACTGGGCGGTTGTGTAGTCAGGATGAAGGACCACGGAGGAGTCAGGCAGATTGAAAGGGTCATTGGTCAGCTTAACTGGCTGAAAGAGATGAGAGTGTGACTTAACCTTGTTTATTGCAACAAAATTACACTGAAGTGGGTTAATGACTCTGTCACCAGTTCCTTGGGTATAGCTGACAGACGGTGGCAGTGGAGAGAGTATGCTGATCTCACCGTGACAGCTTGATAAAGAACAGGTTTGGGCCAGTGCAATGACAGTGGTGTACTGGGTCACTGATGGCAATTTGATAAAGATAGCGAACAGGCTGGTGCAGTGTATAGGGTACACTGGGTGACTCAAAGAGTGGATGGTGGGTCTCAATTGATGCAGTGCCTACCCCTTTGGCCATAACTGTGTAACAGGGCTGGCAAAACATAGGATGTGTTTTGCATAGGCCATAGGGGTGGATGATAGATCTCCCTGGATGCGGTGCAGGTCTCCCGTGGGTCCCTTATGATTGTGGCTGTACAGCTACAGGCATAATGTAGGATGTATGCTGCATAGCCCAGAGGGTGGAGGGGTGGATCACCCTAGAAATGGTGTAGGCCTCCCTTGAATCTTCTGAGGCAGTCCCTGAGCTGTTACCATGTACCGGTTGCACTGTGTCTCTCAAGCAACATAGTGGGTCAGCAATGTGCTAGCCTATAGCCTATGGCCAATATGAAAAAGTACTACCTCTCTAGTGGATATTGGACAGGAGCGGCCGAACACCCAAAAGGCAAAACCGGGTATAGCCCATCCCTGGCAACTGAGCTTGACTGGACCTCCTGCTTGTGGCTGTGCCCGACACCTCCCTGAAAAGACCCCTTGGTTTCTTGGGCTTTTTATATCCTTCTCTCAATTCCTTCCCTTGGATGCTCCGTTTGGGTCTTGTAGCTCCAGCCCTGGTCAATACAGACTGTTGAAAAATCCAGTCAGAAACTACTGTACTCAGCATTCTTTGTGCTCCATAGCAGTTCAGCGAGGTCAGCATGCTCATCATCCCAATCTTGGGACAGGAAAGGGAACTGCTTATTTTAACTTTAACATTACAGTAAATAAATGTCCTGAAAACTTTAATAACAGAAGACCTGGTTACAAAACAAACTGACAGTATATAAAAAAATAAATAAAATGATGAGTAGCAGGAGGGCCTTTTCAGCTGGCCGCTCCTCCTACACTGTCCAGTCACATGCTAGGGAAAGGGGAGATTACATCATTGTGCTCCTTAACTGCAAAAAAAAATAGTGTCATCCTCCTGGCTGTGTTGGCTTGTGTAAGGCCTCTTTCACGTGGCCGCTTCGGTTTTTTTGTCCGCTGCGGCATTTTTTTTTCTTTTTTACGGACATGGATGACACTTGTGTCATCCAGTCCATATGTCCGCATATCATCCCATCCGTTTGCAGATGATATACGGACATAATGTTAGTCTATGGGGATTGCGGATGTCAGTGGATGACACCGCTGACATCCGATTTTGCTTCAGTTCCGTTTTTTTTAACGGAGGAAAAATAGGGTTCTGTTCCGTTCCAAAAAACAGAACAGAACTGAAAGGACACAAATCGGATGTCAGCGGATGGTCATCTGCTGACATCCGCAATCCCATTGACAAGCATTATGTCCGTATATCACCCGCAAACGGATGGGATGATATACGGACATACGGAACGTCCGTGTGAAAGAGCCCTAAATCTCAGACTGGATGGATAGAAATACAACTTATTTTCCTTCCTCTGGATCAACTGTGGGTACAGGACTCTGTATATGGAGGTCTTCCGTTTATTCTATTTTCTATGTATTTAGTTACTATGTAAATCTTTTGGCATGTAAAACTACTACTGTAGTGCTACCCCCATAAAAGGTGCATAGAGTTTAGGTTTAGCAATAGCAATATTTTGTAGAAAGATTCAGCAAGTACAAACAGGCCCATTGGGGAGCACACCTGTCCAGAGCCACTTACAACTGTGACAGTGATAGAACAGCGGCTTGATGATTAGAAGATGCAGACAGTATCTGCCACGAGAAGGAATAGGTCCACACCCAAAAAGGGAGGTTTCTTGAAAGAGGCAGATGTAGTCCCTGCATGGTCCCTACTCCTTAGTAGGGATGATCGAACGGTTCGGGTCCACCATCGGTTCGGCCCGAACATTGGGTGTTCGAGGTTCGGCCGAATTTAGAACTTTTTGCCCAAAAAGTTCGGAATTCGGCAACCAGAACCGCCCAAAATGCAATGCTTCAGGAAATGGGCTTTAAAAGCCCGTGATTGGACCAGAACCATTAGCAAAAGCCAATTGAGGGGGCAGGAGAATGCTAGGAATGTGATTGGAGTGACTAGGGGGTCCCTAGACCAATCATTAGTGAATACGCCCCCCAGTATATAAGATCGCCCCCGCCATATTCCCAGCATTGTTATACTGGACATGGAAGAGAGTGGAAGCAGTTCTGTTAATTTTACTTTAAAAGTGTCATTTAGCTATTTTTAGTGTGAGGAAAGGGATATCTAGTGTAGTTAGAGTGCTCCTTTACACTTAAGTTAGCTTCAAAAATTTAGTTTCTGTAGGGAAAGTGTTAAGTGTCAGGGGACCGTAGTGTAGTGTAGGGTTAACTGACAGTGACTGCTATGGCAGGGTGACAAAACCCTTCCATAGCAGGGTGACCGCTATAGAGAAATGATCATTTCTCTGTGTTGCTTCGGGACAGGCATGTGGCTTCTCACCAGCAAGCATTTTTTAATGCTGCAGGGGCTGCCACTGCCAGTGCTTTTTTGAGGACATGTTTGATGTCAGACATGACATCTGAATATGTGTATAGGGGGAATATATAGACATATATGTCTGAATATATACCCCTAGACATATATAGGTGTGATAGTAGCAGAAATAAATGCTTGCGCTAATGAAATCATTTACAGTAATATATTTCTGCTACTATCACACCTATATATGTCTAGGGGTATATATTCAGACATATATGCCTATATATACCCCCTATACACATGTTCAGATGTTTTGCCTGCCTCAAAAGAACCCCAAAAAATGCCAAAAAAACGCTAGCGTCAAAAAAAAAAGATGCCCAGGTGTGTTTTTGCTGGCATTTTTTGGGGGGTTTTGGAGGCAGGCAAAACATCAGAACTTGTGCACAGTACCACTATACACAAGTTCAGATGTTTTGCCTGCCTCAAAAGAACCCCAAAAAATGCCAAAAAAACGCTAGCGTCAAAAAAAAAATGCCCAGGTGTGTTTTTGCTGGCATTTTTTGGGGGGTTTTGGAGGCAGGCAAAACATCAGAACTTGTGCACAGTACCACTATACACAAGTTCAGATGTTTTTCCTGACTGCAAAGAACCCAAAAAAATGCCTGCTATTAAACCGGCAAGGTGTTACAGCAGAGAAGCCATATTCCTGTGCTTAAAGTTTTCTAATACAAACGATCTTTTTTTTTATGGTTCTGGACATGCTACAGAGCTGAAACTTCACATGTACACTTTTTAGACCCCCCAGATACTAAATCCAAAGTAAAAATCAAAAAATCTCTTTTTTTTTTTTTCTTTTTTTTAATTTTTCAATAATTGGCTTTTTTATCAAAAATGACAATTTTTAAGAACTTTTTTTTGTGTGATTTTGTGTCTGGGGGGTCTAAAAGGTGTACCTGTGAAGTTTCAGCTCTGTAGCATGTCCAGAACCCCAAAAAAAGATCATATAAGTGTAAAAGAGGGGTCCCACCATCCCTGCTCTACTGAAAAATTATCTTTTTTCTGGTTCTGGACATGCTACAGAGCTGAAACTTCACAGGTACACTTTTTAGACCCCCCAGACACTAAATCCAAAAAAAGTCATGCCTGCCTCCAAAAATGCCCGATAAATGCAAGAAAAAGCGCCGTAGAGAAGCCGTATTCCTGTTCTAATAAAAATTATAAGAAAATGCTAATTTTTGGGGGGTTCTGGACATGCTACAGAGCTGAAACTTCACATGTACACTTTTTAGACCCCCCAGATACTAAATCCAAAGTAAAAATCAAAAAATCTCTTTTTTATTATTTTTTTTTTAATTTTTCAATAATTGGCTTTTTTATCAAAAATGACAATTTTTAAGAACTTTTTTTTGTGTGATTTTGTGTCTGGGGGGGTCTAAAAGGTGTACCTGTGAAGTTTCAGCTCTGTAGCATGTCCAGAACCATAAAAAAAAAGATTGTTTGTATTAGAAAACTTTAAGCACAGGAATATGGCTTCTCTGCTGTAACACCTTGCCGGTTTAATAGCAGGCATTTTTTTGGGTTCTTTGCAGTCAGGAAAAACATCTGAACTTGTGTATAGTGGTACTGTGCACAAGTTCTGATGTTTTTCCTGCCTCCAAAACCCCCCAAAAAATGCCAGCAAAAACACACCTGGGCATTTTTTTTTTTTGACGCTAGCGTTTTTTTTGGCATTTTTTGGGGTTCTTTTGAGGCAGGCAAAACATCTGAACTTGTGTATAGTGGTACTGTGCACAAGTTCTGATGTTTTTCCTGCCTCCAAAACCCCCCAAAAAATGCCAGCAAAAACACACCTGGGCATTTTTTTTTTTTGACGCTAGCGTTTTTTTTGGCATTTTTTGGGGTTCTTTTGAGGCAGGCAAAACATCTGAACTTGTGTATAGTGGTACTGTGCACAAGTTCTGATGTTTTGCCTGCCTCCAAAACCCCCCAAAAAATGCCAGCAAAAACACACCTGGGCATCTTTTTTTTTTGACGCTAGCGTTTTTTTGGCATTTTTTGGGGTTCTTTTGAGGCAGGCAAAACATCTGAACATGTGTATAGGGGGTATATATAGGCATATATGTCTGAATATATACCCCTAGACATATATAGGTGTGATAGTAGCAGAAATATATTACTGTAAATGATTTCATTAGCGCAAGCATTTATTTCTGCTACTATCACACCTATATATATCTAGGGGTATATATTCAGACATATATGTCTATATATTCCCCCTATACACATATTCAGATGTCATGTCTGACATCAAACATGTCCTCAAAAAAGCACTGGCAGTGGCAGCCCCTGCAGCATTAAAAAATGCTTGCTGGTGAGAAGCCACATGCCTGTCCCGAAGCAACTCAGAGAAATGATCATTTCTCTATAGCGGTCACCCTGCTATGGAAGGGTTTTGTCACCCTGCCATAGCAGTCACTGTCAGTTAACCCTACACTACACTACGGTCCCCTGACACTTAACACTTTCCCTACAGAAACTAAATTTTTGAAGCTAACTTAAGTGTAAAGGAGCACTCTAACTACACTAGATATCCCTTTCCTCACACTAAAAATAGCTAAATGACACTTTTAAAGTAAAATTAACAGAACTGCTTCCACTCTCTTCCATGTCCAGTATAACAATGCTGGGAATATGGCGGGGGCGATCTTATATACTGGGGGGCGTATTCACTAATGATTGGTCTAGGGACCCCCTAGTCACTCCAATCACATTCCTAGCATTCTCCTGCCCCCTCAATTGGCTTTTGCTAATGGTTCTGGTCCAATCACGGGCTTTTAAAGCCCATTTCCTGAAGCATTGCATTTTGGGCGGTTCTGGTTGCCGAATTCCGAACTTTTTGGGCAAAAAGTTCTAAATTCGGCCGAACCTCGAACACCCAATGTTCGGGCCGAACCGATGGTGGACCCGAACCGTTCGATCATCCCTAATTATCACCTTGTGAAATAATATGATCAAATTAATCTCAGTTTGATCAGATGCTTTGGAGGCTAGAAGAGAGACCCCAGATCTCTCTAAAAAGAGGACCTGTCACAGCCCATGCTATCACAAGGGATCTTGTTTATCTCTTGAAATAGCAATAAAGTTGATCCAAATAAATAAATAAATAAATAAAATAAAGGTTCAGTGTAAATAAAAAAAAAAAAAATGTTAAAGCCCCCACACGGTTAGAAAGCACCCCCTAGGCAAACATTTAACTATTTTATCATCCCTGTGTTAACCCCTTCCCTGCCAGTGTCATTAGTACAGTAACACTGCATATTTTTAGCACTGATTACTGTAGTAATGTCACTGGTCCTCCCAAAAGTGTCAAAAATGTCAGTTAGGGGTCCTATCTGTCCGTTCCAATGTCGCAGTCCCGCTAAAAATCGCTGCTCGCCGCCATTACTAGTAAATAAATAAATAAAAATGACATAAATCTTTCCCCTAGTTTGTAGACGCGATAATTTTTGCACAAACCAATCAATATACACTTATTGGGATTATTTTTACCAAAAATATGTAGCAGAATACAAATTGGCCTAAAATGATGAAAAAATTTAGATTTTTTTTATTTTGTTTATTGGGAATGTTTTATAGCAGAAAGTAAAAAATATATATTTTTTTTTAAATCTTTTTTTGTTTATAAAAAATTGCAGAGGTGATCAAATACCACCAAAAGAAAGCGCTATTTGTGGGGAAAAAAAGGTCATCAATTTTGTTTGTGTATAGTGTCGCACGACCGCGCAATTGTCAGTTAAAGCAACGCAGTGCCGATTTCCAAAAAACGGCCTTTAGGGGGGTAAATGGACATTAAGGGGGTAAAACCTTTTGGTACTTAAGTGGTTAAATAATCGCCTATTGAGATTTTTAGGTACTGTAGTTTGGCGCTAATCCACAGGCGTGTGCAATTTTAAAGCGGAGTTCCACCTGTCCAACGATCCAGCGATGCGGCCGCCCGAAGCCTCAATCCTCTCCCTCGGCGCCGGCATCACTGCTGTGGGCACCCGGCTGTGACAGTTTGCGGCTTCACAGCCGGGTACCCACTGCGCATGCGCGAGTCGCGCTGCGCGGTGGGTAATTGGCCGGCAATCTTCTAGGACCTCTGACGTGTCCCAGAAGATTGCAGGGAGGGAGGGGGAGAGGAGAACTTCCGTTCAGGGCGCCGCGGCGCTCCGAGCGGAAGTGGGAGCGGGTACCTGTCAAAACTAGGTACCCGCTCCCCCCCCAAAAAAATGACATGCCAAATGTGGCATGTCAGGGGGTTAAAATACTTAAAGCGGAAGTTCCACTTTTGGGTGGAACTCCACTTTAAAGCCATGTCATGCTAGATATCAATTTACTCGGCGTAAGATCATATTTTGTTTTACCGAAAAATTGGGTATTATATTGGGTTTGTTTTCACTAAAACTCATTAAAATTGATTTTTTTCTGAAAATTTGCCTTTGATAAACTGCTGTGCAAATATCATGAGACATGCAAAAATTGCAACAACAACCATTTTATTCTCCAGGGTCTCTGCAAACAAATATATAGAATGTTTGGGGGTCCTAGGTAATATTCTAGCAAAAAAAAAAAAAATGCTGATGTTTACATGTATGACAGAGATTTTAGAATTGAACTGGACTAAAACTGGTTAACTCTTTTCTAAACCTAGGGCCTAATGTATTAATGTATCAGTAATAAGAACTGTTATTGTTTCTATCAGCTGCCATTCAGAGTCAGCCTTTCAGAATGGCACTGCCAACAACAGCTTTGGAAGTGATTGAGTGGTGTCTCTGACACCACATTCTTTTTTTTTTTTTTTTTTAAACTGTTGAATGCCTTACCTGGACTCTGACGTGGGTGGGTTCTAGTCAACCAGGGCAGGAAAAAAGGGGACTGCTCTTTTAACTGTAGGACAGGCACAAAGACAGATAACCTGCATGAGGTATTCAGGAACATTCAAAGTTTCCTTACCTTTTTGCCCCGACTTCCCTAAGCAGATGTAACCCACCTTCCCCTCTATACTTACCTAGTTTTCTCTTCCAAGGCCTGCAGTATTATGTAAATGTATCCTTTGTTGACCTAACGTCTGCATATGCGCAGTTTGGCCACATGGACTTTTATAAGACTAGCAGACAATTAGGAGCAGATCCATTTTCCAGGCCCCATAGACCTTTATGGCAGGGGTGTCCAAACTTTTTTCAAAGAGGGCCAGATTTGATGAAGTGAACATGCGTGAGGGCCGACCATTTTACCTGACATTCTTTGGACCATTAAAATGAAATGCAAACTAACTATTTTATGCAAAGTTTATTGCAAAAGGCATACTTTTAATTTCACCACATGGATGACAAATCTAAACAGGTGTTAAATCACTCTGCCTTTCATCTGGCCTTCAGATATGAAAGGCAGAGTGATTTAAAAAAATCCAGGAAGCTGAAATATATGTCAGGAACATTGTAAAGTACATTACATATTATTGGTAATAAAGATTGTCTGTCAACTTTTAAGTTAAAAAAAAAATTGAACAGGAACATACCACCAAGTATACATGTTGTGTTCAAATATATTGATAACTGATTTAGACCAACTGACCTTAACTGAGATTTTACAATGTATTCATCTCAATCCGGAGCATGCATGCTCCCTAATCAGTCACACAAGGGTTAACCACATATAAGCGCTATATGAACCCACCGATGATGATTAATGATGGCATAAAAAAAAAGTAATGAATGATGCCAATGTATTTTTCCAAATCACCTGAGGGGCCGTATTAAAGCAGCCCGGGGGCCGCAATTGGCCCGCGGGCCGAACTTTGGACATGCCTGCTTTATGGGGTCAGCAGATGGATAGGAGCCGATTTCCAGGTTCAACAGACATCTATGTCTACACATCTGGTCAAGAAGCCAGCAGATGAATGTGAACATCGCCTTGGACTTTGGTGATGAAAACTAGGTAAACAGAGATTTGAGGGGGCAGAATGGGCTACATCTGCTTAGAGTGATAGGGATAAAAGGTAAGGAAACTTTGTGTAAAAATGTCCTTATTGTTTAAATAACTCCTATATTTGGAAAGAAACACCACTGATTTATAATTATCAGTACACAGTTCATTACTTGTGATAATGATAATAGCAGTCTGTAAGGGAAGAGAGATGGAGTGGTTTTCATGTCCTCCATGTTTCCCACTTCATTGGACACCAAGTATGGGTCACATGAGAGGCCTACCCCAGGATGGGTTCTTCTGGGCTATGCTAGGCACTTTGATGGGACCACTACCTTACACATGGGGTACCTTTACTTTGAACAGACGATTAAGCTTAATTAGACTCTCGATGTACCAAAGATCACCGGTTACTTGTGCGTTTAGGAGGGACACACAGATCCCTTGCCCTCTCCACCTGTCCAGCGTACCACCGCTACCTCAATCCCAGTAATGGTATGGAGTCCCACAGTGAACCTAGCACGGACTTCATGCATGCACTTCACTTAAAGTGTTTGTAAACCGCAGCTGGTTAAAAAAAACAAAGCTGTAAGGCAATTGCATAATGTGCAAGTATGCATCGCATAGTAGCACAATATGAAATGCTTAGATATATAGACCATTAAAACTACTATTAACCACTTAAGCCCCGGAAGATTTTACCCCCATTCCGACCAGGGGGTATTTTGCGATTCGGCACTGCGTGACTTTAACGGAGAATTGTGTGGTCGTGCGACGCTGTACCTAAACGAATTTGGCGTCCTTTTTTTCCCACAAACAGAGCTTTCTTTTGGCGGTATTTGATCACCTGTGCGATTTTTTGATCACGCGCTATAAACAAAAAAAGAGCGTCCATTTTGCAAAAATAGCAATATTTTTCCCTTTTTTTTATATGAAATTCCCCCAAAAAAAAATTTAAAAATCAAAATTTTTTAAAATTTTCGGCCAATTTGTTTTATGCTACCTATGTTTGGTAAAAAAAATCGCAAAAAGCGTATTTTGATTGGTTTGCGCAAAAGTTATTGCGTTTACTAACTAAGGGAAAGATTTTTGTCATTTTTGTTGTTTTTTTTTTTAACGCGTAATGGCGGCGATCTGCGATTTTTTTTGCGGTACTGCGACATTGCGGCGGACAGATCGGACCCTTGACTGACATTTTTGACACTTTTGGGGTTACCAGTGACATTTCTACAGTAATCAGTGCTATACATATGCACTGTTACTGTAAAAATACACTGGTAGTGAAGGGGTTAACTTTATTTGAGAGGGAGGGGCTGTGTGTGTCCCTAGGGGCGTGATTATAACTGTGATTGGCTGGGGCTTCAGCTGTATGCAGAGTGATCAACGGATCTACATAGTAGATCCAGATGATCAGCTCTCATACAGCGAGGAGAATGACAGGCAGCTTGTTTACACAAGCTGCCTGACTTTCTCCCTCTCCCCCGCCGATCGCAGAGTGGCCGGCGGACATCGGGTCCGCCGGTCACACGCGCGGGGGGGTCCGTGACCACTCGGGAGCGGGAGCGCGCCTCCGGGGGCGCGCGCTCGCTCCCTAGACCCTCACAAGCTAGTGACGTAGCCCTACGTCACTTTGCCTGTGAGGGGCTGACCGCCGACGTAGATAGTCGTGCGGCGGTCGGCAAGTGGTTAAAATAAAGGGTATCAACAGAAAATTGGCGAAGGCGCCTGGCCCTTTAAGAAAAGATATTATAACCTGCTTCCCCTTTAATTGTTTAAAACAATAAATAGGTATGTATAATAGGTAAAAAAGGCGCTGGTAATCTTTTGCTGGATGTAGATACTAAGATGTCACGTATTTTATAAATATATTAAAAATAAAATAAGATAGTATGACAATATAAAATTATACGTGCTTATATAAAGTGCAAAATGTGATTCATTTATATCAAGGTGCTTACTAGTGCTACAATTATAAGTGCTGACTTCTAGTAGTGCATATATTAATATCCAATTAGTGCAACAAGCAAAAAAAGTGCTTACAGGTGCATAATCTATTTAAAGTACAAGTGCTGACCTTGATTTTTGTAAAAAAAGCTTATTGTAATAAATAAATCAACAAAGTGCTTGCTGGTGTATCCACCAATAAATTAAATCACATCTAATAACAATAAGTGCTCAAAATAGTGTCTCTAAAAATCTGGGCAATTCGTGCAACCAGATTGTGCTTTTTAAATCTTTGTTTTTTTCTTTTTCACTGTGCTCCAGGTGCTGGGGTGTATCACACGTGGCCTCTTACCAGCTTTCAACAGGTCACAAGGACCCCCAACGCCTGTGATCCCTTTAACTGGGTGGATGAGACCTCTCCACGATTCCTTGAATATCCTGCTCCTATGTTACTCGAAATGGACCATATAGTCCCCACATATAAAGATATAGAAGAGAATAGCCTCCAATAGTGAAATATTGTTTATTCCATTAAAACATACACTAAAGGGTGACAATTAGCCTCTTACTATTTGTTGTGCCCTCCTGGCACTGGGCAATTCGGCAGTACAAAATGTTTTGGGTATTAGGAAGATATTCTCCGGGGATCTGCAGCACCCTCCTGTATCTCCTTTCCCTGGTGCTGCAGATTTTTATAAAAAAATATATTTTTAATATATTTATAAAATACGTGACATCTTAGTATCTACATCCAGCAAAAGATTACCAGCGCCTTTTTTACCTATTATACATTAAAATAAAGGGGCATCTAGTTAAATCCCCCCAACAAGCCTTGTTGGGAGGGCGGATCGAGGGGGAGTCTAAACCCACTAAACACCTTTATAGCTTTTATATTCACAGTGGCTAAAATTGCGATAGCCCGCTCCTGGCGCTCTCCTGTAATACCGCTAGAGCTGCTCAAAGCCAAGCTGACATGGATCATGATAAATGAACGGATGGTGGCGCTACTTCACGATAAAATGCGCTTGTTTGACAGGACATGGGACCCTTGGCTCAGATATTTGGCAGGCCCCCATTGAGGGGGGAGTGCTGTTGACCCCCATGGGGGCTGGGGGGAACGAGGGAGCCTGATGGGGGTGGATGGACATGGACGCGGACCCCCCCTTCCTTTTCTACCCACCGCTACTAATTTCTTCTATCTCCTTCCTTGCTATTGCTTGGGCCCTCGAGGACCACCTAACTCCCTTCTCTCTTTTCCTTCTCTTATCCTCTGCTCCCCTTCTCTTTGTTCACTCCTTCCCTTTTTTGTTTTTGTTCTCTTTTCTCCCTGTTTTATCATTCTTACTCATTACAGTGCACAGCCGGAGGGTCGTGCCCCCCCTCAGTTTGAGGTGGGGGGCCGAGGCCGGGGGTCGGGGACCACCTCCCTCCTAGGGCGCAGTATGTTCCCATGTGGGGCGCCGGGGGGGGGGGGGGGCTCGGGCCCACTGGCCAACCTGGCGGCCGATTTGGGGTTCTGCTCTGACCCTGACTTGGGCTGCCATTCCATGACTTATTCTGTTTATATTCAGTTTCTTACACCGGCTATGTCTGTGTCAGTTGTGCTTCGATTTACATTTTGAGGATGTTATGCTATCTCTGTTGTATATGACCAAGCCTTATAGGCACACTTTGCACTGTTGTACATTTTGTTTACTTTTTGCAAAACTTTAATAAAAAATATTGGAAAATGAAATAAAGGGGCAGCAGGTTTTTATATATATATATATAGGGCCATACATTAGAACCAGGTGCCTTCACCTGTACAACTACATTATGAAATGCTTACCTTGGAACGAAGGTCTCCTGCGGAGCACTGTCACCACTGAGAGGGCTGGCATCTTCCCCGGGTCTTCCGTGTTCTTGCGCTCTAGCTGTGTGATTGGCCGGAGCTGCAATGATGCCCTCGGTTTCGGCACAAAGTTCAGAATGCACCTTCAGAGCGAATGCGCTGGTGTTGTCATTGGCTGCATGCAGGGTGAATATCTCCTAAACAGTGCACGTTTAGGAAATATTTATTTTATCTACCGGTAAGCCTTAATTTAGGCTTACCTGTAGGTAAAAATCACAAAGCTGGCTTTACTACCGCTTTAACTCTTTCTCTTCCATACCTCTGTGCAGGAATAAAACCTCGGTGGTGCTGATCTGCTCCCGTTGCTATGAGAATGATCACTGTGGAAGGATCGCTGACAACATCTCCCTCACTGCAATAAACGATCCCACCTCTCACGTGTACACATTTACGACAGGCTGCCAGAGAGACCTTAGATACCGTTGGTAACCAATGTATCTTAACACTCTATTAAAGCATAATAGACATGTGCAATTCCTTTCATTACGAATTTGTTTTCGGACTAAATTCGGCAGACTCTTCTGCGTACAAAAAAGAATTGAAAAACCCGAAAGACCAAAAAAGCAATTCAACCTACGAGTTTAACTAATCGGTTACAATTGGACAATTTTGTTTTTCGTATTTTTGTTCTTTCTGACTAAAGAAATAATTGATGAATGAATTTGTATTTATTTTTTGTATATTCAGATTCATTCGATTTTTGGAAGGGCAGTGTTAGTGTGTTATCTCTGGCCAATGAGCTTGTCCCTTATTCCCTTGTATGTTTTTCTGTGTCAGACTACATTCCACCCAGAGTCCAGACAGGGTGTGGTGGGCAGGTGGCACTTTTTTGTTGGATTTGTGAGTTTCTTGTGACAGAGAGTGAGAGATAAATTATTACGAATGCATCCAAAGTTACTAATTATCCGAAGTAACAAATGCCGCATCTAAACAAATGGAACAGAACGAATAGCAATGCATCCGAAGTTATGAAATATCCGAGGTAACGAATGTCGCATTTAAGCGAATGAAATGGAAGGAATATGAATGCATCCAAAGTTATGAATGATAGTGATGAAGTAATAAATACCGATCATAACAAATGATCCAAAAAAAAAAAAAACAATGAAGCTAAAAGGAAACAAAACAAATTTTTCGGTTGTGCACATGTCTAATGGATAAGTTCACCGTTGGGAGCATGTTACATGTTCCCACTCTTGCAGCTGCTGACTGATCCGAGCTCACTCTTTAACAGCAGGTGGGGGATCTCCTCCACGTACCTGCTGTCACTATCTGAAAAGAGCGCGGCTATGGGGGCTCCGCCTACACAGCAGCATCATTCATTCGCAGAGTTCTGTGATTGAATGAACCACAGGTATTGACATCCTTTGCATTTGTCTGCTTGTAGTTCTCAATAAACTACCAGGGTGCTATTGAGCACTTTAGGTAGTCCATTGATTCTGTCTTTCTTAAACTGCCTGCCCATACAATATATGGGCAGACAGCTTACACTAATGTTAGTGAATCCTGCAATGCAATCTGCTTTCCAAAAAAAATAGTAAACGCACATTTTTTTTACCTACAAAAAAATGCGCATGTTTCATTTTTTTTTTTTTTTTTTTTATAAAGTGATCTTATCCTTTAACTCTTGTACCATTATCCTCACACCCCAATGTGTTTTGTGACCTGACCTGTCCACTAGACTTGTGCAATTAGTCTCGGCCCAAATGCAAATTCGGACCAATTTTTGGTTATTCAGGGATTCAGAGATTCTAAGGGGAACCCAAAAAAATGGCCTGGGGCCACCAAAATCCATACCAGACCCTTATCCAAGCATGCAGCTGGCAGGGCAGGAAAGGGGGGATGGATGAGCACCCCCCCTGAACCATACCAGGCCATGTGCCCTCAATATGTGGGGGTGCTTTGGAGCAGGGGGGCTCTCTGCCACTTTACAGGCCCCCAGACACTGTATTTAAAGGAATTATTGTTTCACTTTAGATGGGGCCGACCAGCATGCCCCGGTCAATTGTCAAATACTCGTGTACTGTCTTTATTCACTTTTTACACATTTTTGGTAAATGGGTAGGGGTACTTTGTTGTACCCCATACTCTTTCATATGGGAGGGCTGGGATCTGGGGGCACCCTTGTTAAAGGGGCTTTTGGATTTCGATAAGTCCCCCGTCCGCAGATCCCCACAACCACAGCTCAGAGTTGGGGGGATCTGGGCAAGAGGCCCTTGTCCCCATCAACATGGGGACAAGGTGCTTTGGGGTACTTCATACTCATTTGCATGGCAGAGCCCCCCCATGCCCCAAAGCACCTCCCTCATGTTGAGGGCATGGGGCCTAATATGGTTCAGGAGGGGGGTGCTCATTTGCCCCCCTCTTTCCTGGCCTTCTGGGCTGCATGCTTAGATAAGGGTCTGTTATGGATTCTGGGGAGGGCCATACCGTTTTATTTATAAATTTTTTGTGGGGTTCCCCTTGGAATCCATTCCAGACCCTAAGGGCTTGGCATGGATTGGGGAGGAGACCCCACACTGTTTTTTTCTGGAATTTTCTATTGCCGGCATTGTTTTGTTACATTTCAGCTGTCGGTGGCAAAGCCCGTCTTCCCAACCAGCTGCTTAGCAACCAGCTATTCTTCACACAGGATTCTAATTGGTCGCTCATTTTGGTAACTTGTATGTTCTCCAGCTCCCTCTTTCTCGCGTCTGGGCCCCGTCCTTTTTTTTTTTTTTTTTTTTTTTTATATATAAATTTTATTCATTTTTTTCAAGTAATACTCAAACAATTTATATTCTATAAACCAAAATTAAAATTACAAAAATAAAACACGCCACAGTAAAACACTTACTTCTTAAGTGAGTATAACCAAATATCTTCCCCCCCTCTCCCAACCCTCCCATTCCAAATACCCAAATATTTAGTCTTAATTTCAACTCCCTCCTCCTCCCTTTCTCTCTCCTTTCCTCTCCCTCCCCTTTCTTGTCCTATTTACACACCTCCAACTTCCACATATATTTCTTTACTTTTAAAACTCTTTACAAGCTTTCCAGATTGACCAAAATGTTTCTAATTTATTTTCCACTCTATAATACAGCTCTTCCAAATTATATATGTTATATATGTTGTCTACTTTCCTTACCCAAACTCTTACTGATGGGATTTCGGGTCTATACCACATCTTTGGAATTAGATATTTCGCAGCATTTATTAAATGAGATATCAGTGACCTTTTATATTATTTTACTGTAAGTAAGTTACAGGGCTTTTAGGCATTTTAAATCCTGTTATTTCATGGATGAGCTGTATTATTTCTTCCCAAATTTTATGTATAATTTTATGTATAATTGGACATTCCCACCATATGTGTAACATAATTCCCCTGATCCCACAATCTCGCCAACATAGTGATGATTTTTTAGGTTGAAATATTTACTTTGCTAGATGTAATATATCATTTTGATTTTACATCTATTGCTGTCCCTTGGGCTAAGCTCAATATTTTCTCTTTTTCTTCCTCATTCTATTCTACCTTAAGTTCTACTTCCCATTTTTCAAAAAATGGTGGGCTTACTGGGTCCGCCATTTTTGTAAGAATCTTGTATATTTGGGATGTACATTTCTTCGGAATAGTTTTTGAGCTAAGTATTTTTTCAAAAGGTTTTAAGTCTTATTGGGCGTGGCAAAGTTCTAATAAAGTGTTTTAGTTGATGATATCTCCACACATCTATTAACAAAATATTTTTCTTTTTTTTGTCTCAAATCCTCTATTTTGCATAATTCCCCTTTTATCATGATATCCCTTAACTGTGCTTTCTTATCTTTTATCCACCTCCCTCCCCCCTGTGTCATAATCCCCAGTGGAAAATAGTCTGTTCCTACTAATGGAATTATGGGTGAATTGTAATCCCACTTTTTTTTGCTTATGTATTAGGTCCCACTCCTTAAAAACTTCTTGTGGTAATGTGCTAGTGTGCTCAGAAAAGTGTCGGTGCTTTTGTGGGATCCAAATCATCTTAATTAGAAGTATTTCACTTACTGTGTTTTCTATTTTTATCCAGCTTTTCCCATGTGCATTGAATGTCCTATCAATATTTCTTGTTCATAAAACTGCTTTATAATATCTTTTAAAATCTGGCACTGCTATCCGACCTTGTGTATTATCATTACTTAAAAAAATAAAATTCTGGGTTTCTTATACGGCTATATATATCCTCCTATTATTTTATTTAACATATTAAAATAACTCAGTGGGATGTGTATTGCAATCATATTAAATTTATATAATAGTTTTGGTAATATCCCCATTTTTACCATATTAATATGACCCAACCAGGATAATGGTTTATATGAATATTTCCTTAGTTATTAAAAAAAATGTACTATTAGTAGGATAAGGCCTCTTTCACACAGCCGTTCAGTTTTTTTGATCCGCTCCGGTGCTTTTTTTTTTTTTGCACGGACACGGATGACACTTGTGTCATCTGCTCTGTATGATAGATATATATGTTGGCGTTAATCGCCAGCAGTACCTGCGCAAATGGCAAACTTAAAAGAAGTGACTAAAAATAAAAATAAATGAAATGTGTGCCGTGTAAATTCTATGCAGAATTAATAAATCATAAAGTGCAACATATAGGCGTGAACCATATAAAGGAGCTGCAGCTGAATGGTATATAACATGAAAGTGGTTTAAATACACCTATGGAGTTGTACAGAGCCGCGCTCATCTAAAGTGCACTAAGTGTAGTGTTTCAATATAATGAACCATTAAAAGGTAATAGTGCATATAAATATTACAATTATTAGAATAAATCACTGATGTCACTTAATAGATATAAATATAAAGTGCATTGACAATGGCGAATATAAAGTGCAACAATGTTAAGTGAAATAAATCACATATAAAGTCCCATGCACAGTGAAATAAATATAAAGTGCAGCAGCAGTAAGTGAAAAAATCACATATAGAGTCCCATGCACCAACAAACTTCAGTGCAGTCTCCAGAAGATTCTTCCACACACAACCAGATCTTCAATCCCTTCACCGCATGGACACCCAATGTGTGAAAAGGCTTACCAGAAATCATCGACCCCTTAGATATAGGGGGTCAGTGTGAGCAGAATGATATTCATCAAAAGCCAATATTCCAGAGTAGATTAGAGCCCTCCTGGAGGATCCACCTTACAATCGCCAATATACTATTCAACTTCAGACTCCTTAGCCAGCCCCACATTCCTCAGCAGTATAAAGTAAAGGAAAGGCCAATATAGTGAAGTACGTACAGGCAATATTTATTTAAATAAGGTAGATACACTTACATTTAGCAGGAAAAAACAGGCATTGGATCAAACAAATACTGGGGATATCGGGTGGTGCTTCCACATCTTAATGCGTCTCATCCGGTCCCAGAAATAACATGGCAGTGTGATTGCACTCCTAGGTCCCGATCAGTTTCGATAGCACACAGGCCGTCGTTGTCAAGGGTCATCCGCTCTGCACATCATCCTATCCGTTTGCGGATGATATACAGACATAATGTATGTCTATGGGCATTGCAGATGTCAGCGGATGACATTTTGCATCCATTCCGTTTTTTAAACGGAAGAAAAATAGGGTTCTGTTCCGTTCCAAAAAACCGAACAGAACTGAAAGGAAGAAAATCGGATGTCAGCGGATGGTCATCCGCTGACAGCCGCAATGCCATCGACATACATTATGTCCGTATATCATCCGCAAAAAAATAGGATGATATACGGACATGCGGAACGCCCGTGTGAAAGAGCCCTAAATCTGTTTATATACAGTATTTATCATCATGCATTACCAAAGTACATTACCAAAGGGTATACAATTTATGTGATAGAACTCTTTCCACTTTGCTGTTAGTTTTATCCCTAAATATTTTACATTTTCTTGCCACTTATATGGGACTTCTACCTGCAACCTATTTCCTTCTTTCTTATCCATATTTATGTTTAGAATTTCTGATTTTTGAGGGTTTATTTTAAAATTAGATAGATCTCCATAATATTTCAAAATTTTGCTTATGTTAGGTAAAGTTATTCTGGAGCTAGAAACAAAACACAGTATATCATCCACCACCTTATGTTCAACATCTACTATTCTCAAACCTCTTATATCTATACAATTCCTTATTGTTGCCAGTAAGGGCTCTAATGTCAGAATGAACAACAAGGGAGACAGAGGACACCCTTGTCTCGTGTCATTTCTTAGCTCAAAGCCTCTGAGAGAGTTCCATCTATTTTTTACTGCTTCCCTTCCTCTTCTATACAACAATTTGATCCACTGACTCATTCTTTTTCGGATACCTATATTTTCCAATATTGCCATCATAAACCTCCAGTCCACTCCATCAAAGGCTTTTTCCACGTCTACGGATAAGAGGAGAGCAGGTAGGGTTTCTTTTTTCGCATTTTGGATAAGCAATAAAGATCTAATCCCATTATCTCTCCCTTCTCTTCCTGGCACAAACCCCACTCAATCTCTGTGTATCCATTCCGACAGTAGACCCTTCAACCTTATGGCTATTACTTTTGCATATAGTTGGACCCCGTCCCTTTTTAATGCACAGAACAAGTGGGACAGACCCAGGAAAGCCCGCCAAGAAAAGAACTGGGAAATACAATTAATCCTAACCTTCCTAAATGAGCAGCAAAAACTATTAAATGTCTGCAAGTCAATCAGGATTCTCCTTTCATTTTGTGGAAAATAAACAAAAACTTTATTGATCAGTATGGGCAACAACTCCATTTTTATGCTCATTTTCCCCAGTTTGAATATAAAAGGAGCCTGCATGTGGCATGCATGTGTGATGTTAAATATATAAAATATGAGCACTATGCAGTACATGGGGGATATAGGGAAAACTGAAGAGAGACCAACACTGCCTAAAGATTTGTTTGCTGCTTCAGCAAGCTGAAACTGCCAAATGACCTTATCTGCTGGGCAGAGAGGGAAGGTGTATGTCCCTCCATATCATAATTTAGCCGTGAGTGAAATTTAGATCTATTCAGGTATTTCATATTTACCTGAATAATTAGAAAGAAACAAATCTAATAAAGAACTAGTGATTCCCTTTAACATTTTAGTCTGTGAGCAATAACCTGTGTCACTAACAAGGCCAAATAATATGATGTTTGCTTGCCATTACTAAATTATGTCTATAATTTTGCTTTTTTAATGAAGATGAATTTAAAAAATCCACTTTTTGAATCCACTCTTACCAGAATTATGTAACTCAAATAAGTGAAGAGGTCTGCTTCATCTCAGTCTAGTCATCCCTCTCTTCCCAATACCATCTACATTTTTCTTTAGTTTTGGGTAGAGTGCAGAGGTGTTGAACCCCTAATAGGTTTTTATTGTTCTATATGTCCCCACTGGGGAAGTTCACCCTCTTTTTTGTGCCTATGACTTGTTTTCGGGACTGAAAGCAAAGGGAAAAATTAAAAAGAGTTGTCACTAGAATATAGCATTATGGAAATATTTTCAATGTATATACAGTATTTGTTCTGGTGACAACTGTCTAAAGGGGGATTTCCCTCAATTTGTATCTACAGATAGGAAATGAGGGAAATTCTCTCAAATGGGACACACAGGCAATTAAAAATCCTGATAGGTATTTTAACCCTTTCCTATTCTAGCCAAAGTTAGAAAAAGTTTTGGATGTAGATTTGCTTAAAAAATCCACCACCATTCTAATCTGCACTCATGCATGAAGGCTGTCTGGGTGATTACTAATCCGCCTGGCGTAGTTTACTTACCTTTTTTCTCACTGGACAAGTGTACTGAACTCAAAATGCATGTAATTTGTTCTGTATATTATTGTCATCCTAAATTTTATCCCTCTGTGCTACAGTTATAAAACAATGTAGAGGTACCTTCAAAATTTGTGGATTGAAGGGGATTTGTAACTCGAGAAATGGTTCTCTCAAATGCAGTTGTCAAGATGGATACAAAGCAGTATCACTGGGATTCGAGTACCCACAATGCAATGGTAAATAAATGTTCGTCTACAATTTTGACATTTTGAGACTTTTTTTTTTTGGAACAAATTAGGTTGGCCACAGCCAGCTAATGTGATTTAACATTGTTTTTTGTTTAATTCCTCTAATTTTATGGATATGACCATGTCCAAGAAATCCAAGAAAGGAATTTGAGGGCAGACGAGAGGGGTAGTTATTACCACAGAGCCTAGCAGATTGTTACTGTGACACTGTGGAAGCCCTTTATAGGTTGATCTCAGAGCCACATCCCTGGGTTTGTTATAGTGAGTTTTTGGCCATTGCCCTTGCAGCCACTGACAGTTTTGCAGGAAGTTGGCCATCCAAAGGATGTTTTTTCTGCTGTTGTTGATTTCATCTGACAATCTGTTTCCTAAGGTAATAGAACAACCTTCCTCATTTGTTCTCTTGTCCATGGTAGTACGGTCTTTCAGCATCATACTCAAATCCATCTAGCACAAACTCCATTTGTGCATTTCCAAGAACCTATGCACTTATGCAGGTCTGTATTCTCTTGACCTATTTTCTGAAATGCATTTTGTAGCCATAAAACTTGGTTTGAAACATTGTCCGCATTTCTTCCTCTTATCTTTATCCTGCCATTAGTACACCAAATATTGTGTAATGCATGCGATGATCCTGGAGTCTTAATTTTGGTCTAGGTAAAGCACCTTGAAGATGGGAGCTGGATTGCAAAATTAGTGTTTTTTGTACAGGCAATTAGGCACAATTGCAATCAGAAGTGTACATACGACTCTGGGTTCCATCACTCCACTTGTCATAGCGTGTAACCTGGTACTAGAGGGCTTCAAAATCTTGCTTGATTCACCTACAGTTGCCAGAGAAGTTCATGTGACTATCAGCACTTTAGATCTGGTGCCTCGTATACCAACATTGAGTAACTGCAGGAATCAATGTGCATGCTACAGCAAATCAACAAACTTATCAGGACTGCCCCTTTTAAGGCTTCCCAGCTGAAAAGAAGACAATTAGGGAAAGAGGTGCTGCAAAAGGTCTTGTAATGGTAAACAATCTATACAAATGCATACTTGCCAGCCATTCCTTTATAGACTCATTGGCCAAAATAGGCTTCACCCTAGTCTGTTTTGACTCACAAAAAATATATACACAAAAAAACAATACATTTTCTACACATTTAGGACTTGCCTTGGCTGCCAAAGTGAATAAGTATCTTATTAAACTGAGGACTGTTAGTACAAATTTATATGTACTTAGAGCATACAGTATCTCACATAAGTGAGTAGACCCATTACATTTTTGTAAATATTTTATTATATCTTTTAATGTGACAACACTGAAGAAATTACACTTTGCTACAATGTAAATTAGTGAGTGCACAGCTTGTATAACAGTGAAAATTTGCTGTCCCTTCAAAATAACTCAACACACAGCCATTAATGTCTAAACTGCTGGCAACAAAAGTGAGTACACCCCTAAGTGAACATGTCCAATTTGGGCCCAAAGTGTCAATATGTTGTGTGGCCACATTTTCCAGCACTGCATTAACCCTCTTGGGTATGGAGTTTACCAGAGCTTTAAAGGTTGCCACTGGAGTCCTCCTTCACTTCTCCATGACGACATCACGGAGCTGGTGGATGTTAGAGACCTTGAGCTCTTCCACCTTCCATTTGAGGATGCCCCACAGATGCTCAATAGGGTTTAGGTCTGGAGACATGCTTGGCCAGTCCATCACTTTTACCCTCAGCTTCTTTAGCAAGGCAGTGGTCATCTTGGAGGTGTATTTGGGGTTGTTATCATGTTGGAATACTGCCCTAAGGCCCAGTCTCCGAAGGGAAGGGATCATGCTGTGCTTCAGTATGTCACACTACATGTTGGCATTCATGGTTCCTTCAATGAACTGCAGCTCCCCAATGCCAGGAGCACTCATGCAGCCCCAGACCATGACACTCCCACCACCATGCTTGACTGTAGGCAAGACACACTTGTCTTTGCTCTCCTCAACTGGTTGCCGCCACACACGCTTGACACCATCTGCACCAAATACGTTTATCTTGGCCTCATCAGACCACAGAACATGGTTCCAGTAATCCATGTCCTTAGTCTGATTGTCTTCAGCAAACTGTTTGCTGGCTTTCTTGGGCATCATCTTAAGAAGAGGCTTCCTTCTGGGACGAAGCGTATGGTCTGTGCACTGACAGGCTGGACCCCCCCCCCACCCCTTAAACCTCTGCAGCAATGCTAGCAGCACTCATTCGTCTATTTCCCAAAGACAACCCTCGGGTTTTGACTCTGAGCACATGCACTCAACTTCTTTGGTCAACCATGGCTAGGCCTGTTCTGAGTGGAACCTGTCCTGTTAAACCGCTGTATGGTCTTGGTTACTGTGCTGCAGTTAAGTTGGCAATCTTCTTTTAGCCTAGGTCATCTTTATGTAGAGCAACAATTCTTTTTTTTTAGATCCTCAGAGAGTTTTTTGCCATGAGGTGCCATGTTGAACTTCCAGTGACCAGTATGAGAGAGTGAGAGTGATAACACCAAATTTAACACACCTGCTCCCATTCACACCTGAGAACTTGTAACACTAACAAGTCACATGACACCTGGGGAGGGAAAATGGCTAATTGGGCCCAATTTGGACATTTTCACTTAGGGGTGTACTCACTTTTGTTGCCTGCGGTTTAGACATTAATGGCTGTGTGTTGAGTTATTTTGAGGAGACAGCAAATTTACACTGTTATACAAGCTGTACACACACTACTTTACATTGTAGCAAAGTGTAATTTCTTCAGTGTTGGCACATGAAAAGATTTACTAAAATATTTACAAAAATGTGAGGGGAGTACTCACTTTTGTGAGATACTGTAGATACCACTTCACGCTGACTATTTTCCATACCAAAAACCATGAAAGAAGATTGTTGCTGCTACACAGCTGGAATATTGTATTCTACACTATGTTGCCAAAAGTATTGGGACGCCTGCCTTTACACGCACATGAACTGTAATGGCATCCCAGTCTTAGTCTGTAGGGTTCAAAATTTAGTTGGCCCACCCTTTGCAGCTTTAACTCTTCTGGGAAGGCTGTCCACAAGGTTGTGTCTTTTGGAATGTTTGATCGTTTTTCCAGAAGCGCATTTGTGAGGTCAGGCACTGATGTTGGATAAGAAGGCCTGGCTCGCAGTCTCCACTTTAATTCATCCCAAAGGTGTTCTATCGGGTTGAGGTCAGGACCCTGTGAAGGGCCAGTCAAGTTCTTCCATCCCAAACTCACTCATCCATGTCTTTATGGACCTTGCTTTGGTGTGACAATGATCAGGAACACTATTGCTGGCTTACACTGGTCTAGTGACATTGTGACTGGTGTGGCAGCTTTTAGGAACACTGTTGCTGGCTGCACTGGTATGGCTTCACTGGCACTGGTTTCGTGGTGATCAGGGAGACTGTGGCTGGCCTGCACTTGGCTAGTGACACTGGGACTGGTGTGGTGGCAATTATATTTACACTGTTTGGATGTGTGTTTGCTGCATGAATTAATATGACAGACGCTGTTGTAAATAAATTCATAACATAAATACGTCAGTTTTTGTTCAATGTAAAGTTTATTGGGATTTCAATACCTATTGGCATGCAAGAACAATATATATATATATATATATATATATATATATATATATATATATATATATATTTTTTAGCGTCAATAATTTTTATTGAAATAAACAGAGAAAAAGTGCATATAAATGCATTACACAATGAGTTTGGTGATACATGAGACAGTGGGGGCCTAATTGACCACACAGAGAGGCGTTAGCCCGCAATTGTTCCCCACATGTCAAGTGAAGGCAACAAGCAAATGAGCCATCAGTTGACATTAAGTATGTAAAATAAATAATTTGATCAGAGAAAAGTTTCTGAAGTTGTAACGCATAAAAAAAGAATAAATGAAAGAAAAACAAAACGTAGAAATAACAAATCAACTGAGTCCAATAATTCCACCTATGAAGAAAGAGAGAAGTAACATTTCAGAAACACCATATTGTAATATGGATCCCACCTGCTCATGCAAGCCTCCAGGTTGCTAGAAGCTAAGGCATACATCCGTTCATACATGTAGTATTGATGAGTCAGATTTACCACCTCCCCTAGAGTTAAGATTTGGGGGGACTTCCAGTGTCTCATCAGAGTGAGCCTAGCTGCCAACAGAGGATGTTCACTACCACATTTCGTAAGGGGAAAGGGATATTGTCTAGATCCAGGTTCAAAAGAGCCAGGCTGGGGGAAGGATATATCGGGATTGAGATAACCTTAGACAACAAATGAAAGATATGGGGCCAGAATTGCGCAAGGGCTCTACACGACCATAGAACATGGAAGAGGGTACCTATCTGCCCACACCCCGCCAGCACAAGCTGGAAGAGGTGGGGATATAATTTAGAGATCTTATAGGGAGTTAAATACCAACGGTGGGTGATTTTGTGCATCAATTCCCAAGAATTGGCATTCCTAGAGTATTTGTAAGTCGCCATGTTTGCATATTGCCATTGTTCTAGGGTATAATCCGTCTTAAGATCTGATTCCCATTTAGTGTGAGAGTATAGCCTATCGGGGTAAAGCTTGTCGCCTATCACATTGTAGAAAAGGGTTATACCTCCCTTCACGTCTTCAGGATTTAAGCGGTATGATACTATTAGTTTGGGAGACTGGCTGTCAGGTTTGTGTTTTCCTTCAAAAGGGAGGCTATCTGGAGGTACGAGTAGTGTTCCCTATCTGTGAGATTGAACTCGGCCCTAATATCTCAAAAGGGTTTAAGGCAAGAAGGCATGTATACAAGTTGAATGCTAGTTATCCCTCGCGTCACCCACTGCTTTAAGTATATATTCGGAATAAGAAGTGAGCAAACTTCCAGGGGAATGGGCATAGTGGATTTTGGGCCTGCCATTGTCTGGGATTTAAAAGTTTTCCAAGCTTGCAAAGCAGCTCATACAGTAGGAGGCATGGGGTAACCACTGTTTTAGGTGTTGAGATAGTAGAAGCGCATTTAGGTTTTTGCCTGGGACCTTGTCTGCTTTAAGGGATGTCCATAGTGGTGAAGGGGGGCCGTTGAGCCATTGTTTTAGTTGGGCAAGGACTGAGTCTAGGTAGTAGTCCCGAACCACCACATGGTTTAAACCAGCTGCTTTTCTATGTTTAGTGAGTTTTTTGAAGGTGCAACAGGATCTTTTATTGCTCCACAGGAACTGGTTTATGATAGATTGGATTTTATTAAGGTAGGAAAATGGGATTAGTATGAGGAGAGTCCTAAAGAGATATAAAAGTTGCAGCAATACTATCATCTTGAAGGCGGCCAGCCGCCCCAACCAAGACACTTCCGTTTTAGAGATAGACATTAGCTGGGTACGTAATTTATCCATAAATGTGAAAAAGAAGCAGTGTGTCATAAGCGGCTGGGAGGGAAGTTATGGGGTCTGACAACATCAAAACCACATCGTCCGCAAACAGACTAATGACAAGTTTCTTAAGCCCAACATTGAACCCCCGAATGTTGGGATGGGATCGTATATAGGAGGCAAGTGGTTCCATCATGAGGTTAAAAATGAGGGGGGCAATGGGCACCCCTGCCTCGTGCCATTTGTAATGTGAAAAGGCTGTGACAGCATTCCATCAACATATACCCGAGCAGAGGGAGACGTATAGCGCGCCAGTATTGAGTGCAAGTATCGGGCCTGTAAAGCCAAACTTTTGCAGGACTGCCATTAGGTAACCCTAGTGTGCCCGATCAAACGCCTTCTCTGCATCCAAAGCCAGGAGAAGAGAAGGCGTTTTTAGTCTGCCGGTGTGGTGCACAATGTTGAGCACACATCTAGTGGCGTCGGATGTCTGCCTACCTTTGATGAACCCTGCTTGGTCAGGATGTATCAAAGTCAGCAGGATATCAACTAATCTCATAGCGAGCAGTTTAGCATATATTTTTAGATCACAATTCAACAGTGAGATAGGCCTAAAATTCTGGGGGGACTTCCCCGGTTTAGGCAATGTAACAATCAAGGCTTCAAGCAAGGGTTTTATTAATGCTCAGCATTTCTTGTGGGGTGAATGGAGCGTTTAATAACTCAAGCTGAGTTGGAGTCAAACTAGGGAGGTGCATCCTACTCAGAAATTTAGCGATAGTTGCCTGAGTGGGCTGTGGAATAGTGTCGTCCTCTTTTAAATCATAGAGAGCCCCATAATAAGAGCTGAAGGCATTGGCTATAGCCTGGGGGTCAAGTAATTTATCCCCCGAAACTGGGTGGAACAAGTGGGGAATTTTCGATTTTGTTCTATGGCCTCGCAATTTGTGAGCCAAAAGCTTACCCGCCTTATTCCCACTGACATAATAGGACATTTTGACCCGCCTAAGTGTTCTATCATGAATTTCCAAGAGAACCTCCTGGAGATCAGATCTAAGTCTAGATGGTTTGGCATTGAGTAGGGGATTGGGATTCAATTTGTTGCTTGCCTCAACAGATCGTATTTCTGTTAACAGGGTATCTATTCGCTGCTGCCTTCTCCTATTAACCCTTGCCCCCATCTGCACAAATACCCCCCTAATGAAAGCCTTGTGTGCACTCCATAGTACAAAAGGGTCCGAAACTGAACCAGCATTAAATTGAAAAAACACTGTTCGATTTTTCTCCAGCACCCCTTTGGTATTGGGTAACGGAAATAGGGCCCGGCTGGATTTCCAGAGAAGTGGTGGCTTGGCTGCAATAGAGTCAGCAATGGTAAGTAGTACCGGTGCGTGATCCAACCAGGATATATCCTTGATTGTAACTGCAGACACCTTTTTGTAAAAGCCATTATCCAAGAGAAAGAGATCAATCCTAGAGTAAGAACAATGCGATACAGAAAAGTATATATAGTCCCTCTCGGTGGTATGAAGACAGCGCCAAGTGTCATATAGGTCATAGGAATGGAGAAGAGGTTGCAGGGAGGCAGAAGACCTTTTCTGGTGAGTGGTGGTATCCAGACTAGGATCAGGAAGGATTGAAGTCTCTGCACAACAGGAGAGAACCCTGCTTGATGCTTTCCAATTTGCACAATAGTTTCCGCAGGAAACTGAGCTGGTGTCGGTTGGGTACATAAACATTTACCAGCATGTATCTGATGGATTTTATGTCACAGATCAGGATTATGTATCTGCCTGCTGGATCTGAAATTTCAGAGATTAAGCTGAAGGCTAGAGTGTCTCTAATTGCCCTCATCACCCCTTGCTTCTTTTTAGCGTATGAGGCAGCAAACACGTGAGGGTATCTGGGGTGACTACAAACAGCGGTGACAATTTGTGGAAATGGATATAGAGTGGAATCTATGCGCTGGCAATCCGGTATTAGAAATAGAAGGGAGTCAGAGGGAGGGAATGTAGATATAGTATAAAATAATTGTAAAATCACAGATAAAATATGATCTATAATAGGATAAAATCCTAGATCATCAGCAGCCAATTCTAGTATTATCACCAATACTGCTAAAATTGAGATATAAGAAGTGAACCGGCGCTAATACTCTCAGTGGATAACAATATCCGATACTATCACCGTATAAAAATTCTCAAATCCTTAATAAAACGTATAGGTAGAATCAATAAAATATAAATACAACTTGCGTGCTGACTGATGACGGATGGGTGGGGGATATATATAATCCAATGTGCAAGATACTGACCAATGGGGATAGTAAACCAACCTAATGAGCAGGTCAAAAACGCATCATGCGATAAAAGGTAATAAGCTGAGCTAGTGAAAAATTGTGTACCACATCAACTCAAAAGATGATATGCTGAGTGAATATACCATATAAATATGACAAATAAATAGATAATCAAATAAAGTTCATAAGTAAAGTCCCAGTGCAATGTTATGCAAAAAAAAATGATGAATGACGTGAATAAAATGTTCCAAAATTGTTCATAAATATATAAATACTTTTGCAAAAAGAAGCTTAATAGTCCATGAATATATAACTCCACAATCAATTCAATTCTTGTGCAAAAAAAATTGTGACTCTTAGTGGCCATATATCAGCATAAAAAACATATAAAAGGCAAGACCATGTGCAAATAAAGTAAAAGTGACTACTGGGGATTTCTTCTTAAAGATAGTTAATTTGAAGTGACTTATTGTGAGATTCCAGTGTTGTGATCCGGAATGAGCAGAAAATAGGAAATATGTGCAATGGCCGCTCACCTCCCACTGCACCAATAAGGCGCTTTCGTTGATGATTGCCCCGGAATGGGGGAATGGATATCCTTTTTCTCCTATTGATTTGGGATTGTGGTCAGTCTAGTATCCAATGTTTAGAATAAGGGCTTTTTTAATACCTACTGTTTCCACCGATCTCCTCCACTCAGTAAGGGTATTCCGATATTCCCAGTTGCTCAAAGAAACATAATAATTTCCATAGTGAAGTATGTAACCAAAGGGTATTTATTTCACATTAAAAAATTACACTCACATGAATAAAGGTAATACATGGCAGCCGCTAAGTTGCGGTGTACATCCAACAAAGGTACTTCCGGCTTCGGCCGTAAGCCGGAAGTGAAGTCACCCGATGCCTCCCGACGCGTTGCGTCACAAACCACGTGACTTTTTCAAAGGTAGGGCTAAGGGTGACGATCTCCGGGTTATATAGCAGAACGGTAACCAGGGATACCATTCAAACAGGATCATTAACTCTTGCAGCATTAAGCTACCATCTTTTAGACTATGTCAAATGGCTGCATAAATGTTTATCTATTATTACGGCAATCACTCTCTAGTGCCATCTCGTGGCTGCATGGATACATATACTCCACATTTGATGGTGCTATATTTATAATTATATGACATTATCACTGAGTTTGTTAATACTTCATTCGGTATAAAGGCATTAACCCGTGGCTGTACATATTGCTCTAATGTTCTTGCGATGGCATTAGACCAAATGGCTAAATTTAAAATTAAAAACTAAAGAAGGCAAAACTGGAATAATTAGAATAAATTATTGAAATAATTATATAACTCTCAGCATATGTCCTATGTTCAAACAATGTAAAATCAATAATATAATAAATATATTCTTGAATTCAAGTATATATTTATTATATTATTGATTTTACATTGTTTGAACATAGGACATATGCTGAAAAGAACGCCAAGTTTGGCTGTTTTGAATGCTGTCATTTTTTTTAATCTGGCACCAAGTACCCGGAAGTGATGTCATGAATTCACTTCCGGGTTTTACATGGAGACCCGATCAGAGCCGAATACGGCTTTTATCGGGCCTTCAGCGGTCGTGCAGGCTGGTTGCCCGGGTCTTCTCAGCCGCATCGGTTGTCATTACAAGACAGCCGACCGTCGGCTATATACGTCGGTACCGGGGTGATGCCTCTAGCTGCAGACATCACTCCGGTACATGCACTTTCCCGAAATATCGGCAATGTCGGTAACCTCAGGGGCCGATTCCGATATATTGGGGAAAGTGCATATAGGCCCCCGATATATTGGCTTTGCCGATAATCGGTCGATCCCTCCTTTATAGTAGTGTCTATGAGCGGTTGGTTAGTTGTGGGGAAAGCTATGATAGAGTCTGGGAGGTCTCTGGTGATCTTAAGGGACCCAGGGCTGTGGGAGGACTCACTAGACACTGTGCCAGGGATATTCAAACGAGGCCTAGATTGGGCCAGGCTCCTACTCAGTGGTGTGGAGACTGCTGGCTGTATGAGGTCATCTGTTCCTCCCTGTAGGGAGAGTTGCCGGAACGCTGCCCTGCCAGGATGCCATCTTGCCACCTGCATGTTATCTTATCTGTCCATGTACACAGGGTCGTTTACAGTCATTTGCAGGCAGTTGAGTTCAGGGATGTTTTTTGGAACGCAATTATTTGTGTTCAAACGTGTGTTTCCCTGCGTTTCAAATGCAAAAACGGGACCGAACACGACCGAAAGTGATGAAGTACGTTCAGCCACGTTATACGTTTTTTTTTCTTCCATTCAAAATCAATGGTTCCCTATGGGAGCCTATTGATTTGAATGGAAGTCGCACCGCAAGTCGGATCAGGATGATCCGACTTGCGGCGCGACTTGCGCTGTGAGAACCTTGAGGGGGAACTCCACGCCAAAAATGGGAAAAAAACTGCGTGGGGGTCCCCCCCAGGTTCCAAACCAGGCCCTTAGGGTCTGGTATGGAATTTGAGGGTAGCCCCACGCCGAAAAAACGGCATGGGGTCCCCCCCAAAATCCATAGCAGACCCTTATCCAAGCACGTAGCCCGGTAGGGCAGGAAGGAGGAGGGGACGAGCGAGCGGCCCCACCCCCCCCGGACCATACCAGGCCACATGCCCTCAACATGGGGGGTGTTGGTGCTTTGGGGCAGGGGGGGCTCTGCACCCCCCACCTCAAAGCACCTTGCCCCCATGTTGATCCCCTGGCCGGTGGTTGTGGGGGTCTGCGGGCAGGGGGCTCATCGGAATCTGGAAGCCCCCTTTAACAAGGGTGGCCCCCCAGATCCCGGACCCCCTCCCTATGTGAATGGGTATGGGGTACACTGTACCCCTACCCATTCACCCCATAAAAGGCAGTGTATGTAAATAACGACAGGAGACGTTTTGGAAAGTTTATTAAAAATCTTCGAGCTGCGTGCTCGGATAAGGGTCTGGTATGGATTTTGGGGGGGACCCCACGTCGTTTTTTTCAGTGTGGGGCTACCCTCAAATTCCATACCAGAGCCAAAGGGCCTGGTTTGGAACCTGGGGGGACCCCCACGCAGTTTTTTTCCCATTTTTGGCATGGAGTTCCCCCTCAAGATTCTCACAGCGCAAGTCGCGCCGCAAGTCGGATCATCCTGACTTGCGGTGCGACTTCCATTCAAATCAATAGGCTCCCATAGGGAACCATTGATTTTGAATGGAGGCAGAAAAAAGCTGCTAAAAGCAACGTGGCCAAACGTGCAATAACGCCAATGGAAAAAGCTACTGAAAGCACGTTTAACAGCTGCTTTTTCCCGGCGTCAGAACTAGCTTTGCAGCACGTTTTTTCTAACGTCCCGTGTACATGGAGCCTAAGACAAATATCCAGTTTTCTCTTTCGTTCATTGATGGACACAGCTCCATATCTTCTTTGACCCTTGGGACGAAGAAGACGAAGAAATGTATCTTTTATGCAATTCATAGACAAAAAAAACTAACAAAATATAAAAAAAAGGCATTTCGTTAAAAAATTGTTACTATAGATAAAAAGCGTACATTTTCCAATTTATAATACTAATAGTATGATTCTGGCATTGAAAACTTATTTACAACTTTTTTTATAATTTTTTTGCATTTTTTAAAGTAATATTAATAAAGGCTTTTTTTTTGTGTTTGTTTTCTTGTTTTGTTTTAAAATACAAACATGTCATACTTACCTACTCTGTGTTTTGCACAGAGCAGCCCTGACCCACCTCTTTTTGTGTTCCCCGACGAGCATTTTCCTCATTCTACCACAGGCTCAGAAAACAGCCTAGGGTTTTTATTGGGAACAATGACCTAAGATATGGAGAGAGAGCATGGGATACCCCGAAACTATAGAACTGGATAACTTGAGTGCTCCTTAGTTTCTGGCTGCACTACACAAATTGCTGGCTGCAGTGCACAAACTGCTCAATGTCCCTCAAGATCTTTGTTGGTCCCTCCAGATGGTGTTGGTGACCAGTATTTATTCAACAGTTAAAAAACTACACACAGTCACTTTTCCTTCAGTACTAGAGGTCATCTACTCACTCAGCCACAGGATCAACAGTTGCCTCCTGCAAATCCACCAGGCTCTTCCTAGTGAGGAATATGTAGACTCACACCACTATAAGCAGCTCAACACTTTCCCACCAACTTCCTCCTGGCTCTCTCCTGACTTGATCCCTGGACTTGGACATGCAAATAGGTCTCCCAGCTAAGCCTATCTGGGACCTCAATGTCTTCCTGAAGCCTCCCTCTAGAATCCTGCACCTGCTCCTCCTGCAGGTCAGGACCCAGCAACACTTCAGGCCTTAGACTATTTATGAGCTCTCTCTCCACCATCCGGGCACACCTTCCCAGGGATTGGCCAGAGTTTCATAAATGTTTAGGCTGCTTGTTCGGTCCTTCCTTGCACTATACCTATAGAAGATGGAGGTAGTAACAGAACCGCTGACTATGAAACACTGAACAGCCCTAGATAATCAACCCCTGCTCCACTGAACCAAACTAAGTTTAGCTAGCAGCCTGCTCTACACTAGGAGAGTGCTACAAACTTTTACCATTTTCATTTATGTTTTTCCTTTACTTTTTTGTAGTGCCACGTTTAAAAAAAAAAAAAGAAAAAAAATTGTCAAGTTTGCAATTCTTTCACATTTCCTCTTCGCTCCAGGTGCTAGTCCCACAAGGAGCACACCCTGCTCCATCCATCCATTGCTCCACAAACCCCAGGTTGCATTCTGTGTGTATCAATCATGTTCCAAAGTGAAAGTATAATCTTCAGCTGCAGTCCCTACCTGTTGGCCACATCCCTCTGATGCATTTATCCGGATTGGGCTTAATCATAGAGCCCAATACAGGTGAAATTCTTCAGAGGGACATGGCCAGTGGGCTGGGACTGTAACTTAAGCTTATACTTTCAGTTTGGAACATGGTTGATGCTCACAGAGTGCTACCCAAGGCAATTTACAATAGTTTAGCTCTGGTATAAGCTGCATTCATTTTGGTTATTTGATTTGTAAATACTTTTTTTTCTCACTAGTGAAGTGCAAACAAGAATTTGAAATCCTGCCAGTATGTGAGAGTACTGAGGTATGATTTTTTTTTCTTACAATTATTTGTGAAAGGTTGATTGAGCAAAGCTTTCATTTACTGTATGTTTACTGCAAATGAAGATACCAAGACATATAAGTAAGACGGCAATAAAAACCTAAAAGGGGTTCTAGCCTATCATTATTCTGTTTTTAAAAAAAAATAATAAAAAAATGTATTATTAAAAATGTACTATTAAAGATTTTCTCTCTTATCATGTCTGTTGTATCCATTGTCCCCCTGACAGTAAGCCTTGGCTTATATCTATGCGTTCTGTGGATAGGGCAACCAATTAATTCAATTGGCTGCGCTACCCATAAGAAACGCAGGGAAAGTCCTTGACCCTTTTTTACATTGCTCCACACTGAACAGCATTGGTTCAGTGCAGCAAATAGGTTGCTCCCCCCAGCATATCTGAAAAAGTGCAGCTCATTTCTTTTTTGGTAAAGTGCATGATTTTGCACGCTTTCCCAACATGCTAAGATGTGAATAGAACACTGGTTGGCAGTAAAAACCGGGAAGGGGTTCGAACCCTTACCCACTTCACCCTGAAAAGTTTTGCCTGGACGTGCACTTTAAAGCCCAACCCCAGCTAAAACAGAGTTAGAGCTGGCATCTGATTCAAAGGTAATTTTTAATAACATTAAAGCACAACTGAACTTGGTCGCCTGACAAGTAGCGGACCGTGCTGCGCAATTGGAACCGTTCTAATAGGAGCGACTCAAGTAGCTCCGACTTAGAAAAAGGTTCCTGCACTACTTCGGGGGGCGACATCGGAGCGACTTGCATTGACTTCCATTATGTGAAGTCGTTGCAAGCCCCTCCGAAGTCGCGGTGCACGGGCGACGGCATAACCCACCCGAAGTCGTGTCACCCTAGTGTGAACCGACACTAATCCTTGCCTATGTTCAAGTTTGAGCTGGTGCTTAAAATGTAGCTAAATATATTGTAGGTACATAAAAACAAAAACACATACAAAGTCTTACAGTACATTTTAGAAAACAGCCACAGCCTAGATGTAGAAGAGTAGAAAAGCCTGTCCCTTGACAGCTCTTCCTCTCTGTGTGGAGCAATAGTCTGGCACACCCCCTAAAGCTGACCAATCACCAGGGAGCATGAGCTTTGCCGACTGCAGAGCTGACTGCAGAGCTATAGGTCTAACTCAGGAGGAGTGTCAGACATCTGCAGAGAGAATGCTACTTCCACATAGAGAGCAAGGGTGCATCTCTGGCAGAGGACAGGCATTTCTACTCAGGTTGTGGCTGCTTTCCAGAAAACAAACTGTAACACTTTGCCTAAACTGAGGACAAGTGTCACCAGCGATAAACATCCAATGTTTAAGAAACATGACTGTATCCCTGCTTGCCGAGTTTAGATTGCAATTGCCATGTTCAGGCTCAGATGGTTTCTATGTATGATTTGGTCCTGTTTGATGAAGGATTTAAAAAATAATTTCTCTCTGTGCAGCTTCGGTGCAACCTAAATAGATTTACCGAATTGTGGAAGCCATCGTGCAGTGTTAGCAGCCCGGACATTTTTGACATGGACAAGGTAAACATCAACTCAAAATAATTTTAGGTTGGAATTTAAAGAGAATCAGTAACATTGCTCATAAATGATTGCAGTACAGTACTGCAGTCTTACTGATGAATGCTTTATATTTGTTCTCTTATTTAACTTTACTTACTTTGTCTGAATTTTTAGGTTAACTGTCAGGGGTCAGAGTTCGTCTGACAGTTGGTGCCCATTTAATTGCCGGATTCATACACTATTCTAACTCCTAAAGCTGAATATACACCAATAACATTTTGTTCAAAAATGTTTATTTTCAGAACATTTGTTTGATGTTCTGACAGCCAAAGCTGAAAAAAATGAAATTTGAACTACTTTCAAACAACATTCTTTAAGTACCTGAGGGCATTATCAAATGTATGTATGTCATTTTTTGTACTAATGTTCCTACGAAAATCTACCAGTGTATGGCCAACTTAAAGTGGAGATCCACCCAAAAACAGGTGAAAAAAGTTCACATTTAAGTATTCCTTCCCTCCTTCCATGCCACATTTGGCATGTCATTTTTTTGGGTGGTAGCGGGTACCTACTTTTTACAGGTACCCCCTCCCACGTCCGCTTGGATTGCCTAGGCGATCTAAGCGGAGACTCTCCTCTTCCCCTCCCTCCCGGCAGTCTGCTGGGACACGTCACAGGTCCCAGAAGACTGCTGCACCATTCAGGTGGCCCAGCACGACTCGCACACGCGCAGTGGGCACCCGGCTGTAAAGTCTGCAAGTTGTGATAGCCAGATGCCCACCGTTGAAATGCTGGCACCAGGGAGAGAAGCCTGTGGGAAGGGAGGTTTGGTTGAGCACGTCGCTGGACCCCGGGAGCAGTGAGTATGTATTTATTAAAAGTCAACAGGTACAGTTTTTATAGATGCTGACTTTTAATAAACACAAAAACAACTGGACCTCCTCTTTAAGAGTGCATAATCTTATCAAATAAGACAATAGTATACACTATATTACCAAAAGTATTGGGACGCCCGCCTTTACATGCACATGAACTTTAATGACATCCCAGTCTTGGTCTGTAGGGTTCAATATTAAGTTGGCTCACCCTTTGCAGCTATAACCACTTAAACTCTTCTGGGAAGGCTGTCCACAAGGTGTAGGAGTGTGTCTATGGGAATGTTTGACCATTCTTCCAGAAGCACATTTGTGAGATCAGGCACTGATGTGGAGGAGAAGGCCTGGCTCGCAGTCTCCGCTCTAATTCATCCCAAAGGTGTTCTATTGGGTTGTGGTCAGGACCCCCTGTGCAGGCCAGTCAAGTTCCTCCTCCCCAATCTTGCTCATCCATGTCTTTATGGACCTTGCTTTGTGCACTGGTCCAAATCATTTGGTGGAGGGGGGATTATGGTGTGGGGTTGTTTTTCAGGTGTTGGGCTTGGCCCCTTAGTTCCAGTGAAGGGAACTTTTAAGGCATCCGCATACCAAGACATTTTGGACAATTTCATGCTCCAAACTTTGTGGGAACAATTTGGGGATGGCCCCTTTCTGTTTCAACATGACTGCACACCAGTGAAAAGACACTGGACTGGCGCTCAAGTGAGACTCTTTGATAATAAAAGTTTTTATTTTTAATTAAACAATTACTACTAGGGTTGATTTTACCATTAGGCACAGCAGGCATGTGCCTATAGGCCGCAGAGGCAAAAAGATAGTTTGTCTATCGTTCATTGACAGACGCAGCTTCATATCTTCTTGACCATTGGGTTATGCTGCCCCCTACAGGAGTAGTACAAGACACTAGGCAGGAAAAAGCTTTACCACACCTATTGGACAGTCCCTGCAGGCATAACTCCATACACTCTGCTATAGCTCTCAGTTTTGTTGCAAGCAGTGTTTCAGAAGACCACAACCCCATTCCACTCATAAATAGAGGGGCGGGGTTGCGTCTGTCAATGAACTTCAGAGAAAAGGATTTTACGGTTAGTAAAAAATCCAGTTTTCTCTATCGGTTATAGACAGACGCAGCTTCATATCTTCTTGACCATTGGGACGTGCCAAAGCAGTATTTTCATGAGGGGGTAGGAAAGACAACGCAATTTTACTGCCCTTCATGAGGTATGAACCTGCTACAGAGGGGGGAAACAGCTAAGGGGGGCCTGGTACGCCCTACTGCTGTAGGCGGCAGCATAACCCAATGGCCAAGAAGATATGAAGCTGCGTCTGTCAATAAACTTCAGAGAAAAGGTTTTTTCGGTAAGTCAAAAATCCAGGTTTTTCCTAACGTCGTTTTTAGCTTCACAGTTATTTTACATTATTAGTACAAATAGTCATCACATATAAAGTTATTTTTACTTTAATATAATATTAAAAGAGAAGACAGGATGATGAAATGTGTAATATAACTTATCCAATGCAAAGAAGTGTCACTAAGGGCACTAAAAAGTTGTGCCTACAGAATCCAGAAATGAAACACTGGCCCTGATAGCTACATTAGCTTTATTTTATTGTTGTACATTGGTGTCACATACAGCAATAAAAACTAAGTACGTACTATTCTCAGGTCTAACCAAAACTGCAAAAAACAATGTTTTTAGTGGGGATGGGATTTAAGTCTTCTTCTGAACATGTTTTTGTCTTTGTGAAAGCTCTTGGATGGCCTCGATGATCTGATCTCCCAGTTCACAAACCAAGAGAAGGAACAAAGACTACAGATGGTGGGGAGTCTGCTGAATGGAGTGGAGAAGATAGTACAGAACTTGGCCTACGGTTTTACCAAGCCTTTGCCCCTGTCAAACAAGAGGCCTACTTTTATCAGTGAGTAATCTCTGCTGGTGTATATGTATGTAGATGGATTGGTATATCATCATGACTTCATGACCACGAGAAGATATTTTGAACAGAGAAACTGTTGCCAACCCAGGGGTATCCCTGTACTATACAAAGGCCTGTATTTTTAAGCAGAACAGAACATATTTTCAAATAAATGGACAATAATTTTTATGAAGTAAAGTATTCAGACCCCAAGTATGTGGTGGTGTGGTGAAAAAGTCCCTACACTATTTAGGCAGTAATACTTTAATAGGAATGTACGTTTTATATAAAGCCCAACTCCAGGCCCAACCCTGCAGCCCAATCAACCTCTAACACCAAGCCTTTTCCAAATGGGCCCCCTCTTCTTCTGATCTTCTCCCTGACATGGACAGTCCTTGATGGTGTGGTACCTATGTGATGACATCAAAATAAAAATGCTAGCTGCATCATTATCCTCTAAATGAAGGGTGAAAGGTGACCCCCCCCTTGGGTGGGGTGTGTGTATGTGTGTGTGGGGGGGGGGGGGGGGTGATAGGGTCCATCACATTCTGGATTCACAAGGTCATCTCAGGCTTCTGAGTTGTGTGATGTTGGGTTTCATTAATGGAACACTGAGGACATGTTGTGGTGACAAAGTAGCATTGCAGGGGACAGGTCTGGCAGTGTTAACCACTTCAGCCCCGGAAGGTTTACCCCCCTTCATGACCCGGCCATTTTTTGCGATACGGCACTGCGTTATTTTAACTGACAATTGCGCGGTCATGCGACGCTGTACCGAAATAAAATTGATGTCCTTTCTTTCCCACAAACAGAACTTTCTTTTGGTGGTATTTGATCACCTCTGCAGTTTTTATTTTTTGCGCGATAAATAAAAAAAGACCGACAATTAAAAAAAAAAAAAAAACAATATTTTTTACTTTATCCTATAAAACATACCCAATAAAAAATGTAAAAAATCGAATATATTCATCTGTTTAGGCCAATATGTATTCTGCTATATATTTTTGGTAAAAAAAAAAATCCCAATAAGCGTATATTGATTGGTTTGCGCAAAAGTTATAACGCCTACAAACTATGGGATATATTTATGGCCTCTTTATTTATTTTTTTGTTTTAACTAATAATGGTGGCGATCAGCAATCTTTTAGCGGGACTGTGACATTGAAATGGACAAATTGGACATCTAACTGACACTTTTTGGGGACCAGTGACATTATTACAGTGATCAGTGCTAGAAAAATGCACTGTCACTGTACTAATGACACTGGCAGGGAAGGGGTTAACATCAAGGGCACTCCAAGGGTTAAGTGTGCTCCTAGGGAGTGCTTTTTAACTGTGTGGGGGATGCTTTGACTGGAAGAAGACAGAAATCTGTGTTTCTGCTTAGCAGAAACACTAGATCTCCATCTTCCTCTCTCACAGAATGGCAGTCTGCTTTGTCTATATAGGCAGACCACCGTTCTGCCTCTCCTGAGAACCATTGGCAGGTCCCGGACCCCCTGATTGGCTCCTGCTGAGCCCAATCACAGCAGGAGCGGGTCGGTGGCAGGGCGTGCGAGCCCCGGACCCACTGCACGAAACCACATACAGGTATGTCATTTTGCGCAGGAGGGCCGCAGTATATGTGCGCCAGGCAGCCCTTAAGGGGTTAAACCCATAACTAACGATGTAATATATGGCAGCTTACCAATCATTAGATGTGCTGGCTGCATTAGTTTTCTTTTTTTTAGGCTTTTTCCCCCTCTGTTTTCACCTGGTGATCTGGCTAGTAGCACGCCTCCTGTATTAGAGTGCCTCCACTCTGGATGAATGAGAACATGGAGCACCTTAAAGCCCCGTACACACGTACCGATCGTCGGCCGACCGATCGGCCGTCTTTTGTCCAGGGCTGTCGTGTCTGTTGAAAACTGCAAAAGACTGCACACGAATTTTGTCGGCCAACAACAGCCGACTGCAGAAGTGATGTCATGTGATGGTTAACTTTCCTTGTCTTTTTTCTTTTCTGAGCATGCCCAGTCTTGCAAATCTGCTGTCTGTCGGCCGAAATCTGTACTGACTGGCGAACAATCGGCCGTTCTGGTGTCGGCCTACAAAAATTTTAATGCTTGCACGACAGATTCTGTTCGGCCGAAAGTGCGCTGTCGGCTGTCGGAAGCATCATACTAGCAAGCCTACAATCGGCCGTCGGCCGAATCTTTACGGCCGACAATCGGTACGCCTGTACGGGCCTTTAGACAACAGCATTGTCAGTCTGGGGAGAGGAGAGTGTTAGATTAGCACATTTAGATACACTAAACAAATGAACACCTGAAATAAGTGATGCATCTTGGATGGGATTCCTGATGTGAAGGGCTGGCTCTGGTGTGAAAGGGGCTCCTGGTGTCAAGGAGGGACGCTGGTGTTAAAGGGGGGACTCTGATGGGAAGGGGGGTGGGGGCTTCTGATGAGAATTATGTGTTTTTTTGCCAAAACAAAGGCAGCAACCCTAGTGGCCTCCCTTGTTGTCTGCAGTCTGGCTGGTGAAAATCTATTACTTAGTTGCCCACGCCTGCCCACTAATGCCCCACTGACTTAGATTGGACATACTTCTAGTGCAGGGGCAACATCCCATTCAAGTCTATGGGATAATAGTATGCATACATGCTTTGCTACAGACAGCACAACAGCTGTCGAAGGAGGTAAGTTCAAACCTGTGGGGGGTGATGGGTTTGGGTACAGGGGGAAAAGTTAATTGTATTAGAGGGAACAAAATTAACTTATACTTTAAAAAGGCCCATAGGAATGAATGGTAATGTACAAAAAGGACCCATTCATGTCTGTGCATTTGCTTCATCACATTTTTAAACACTCGTTGCAGTTCACACGTTATAATGTGATCTGCACAATATTTCCAGTGAGCCATTTCACACGCATCATTGCAGAAAAAAAAAGCATGTTTTCAACAATCTGGATTGATGCACCACATATATCAGCATGAAGGACATTCACCAAATGGTGTTGTGGATGCAATGTGTTAAATACATCATAACTATGTAGTCTTTGACCACGATAGCTACTTTTTTGTAGCTGTACATTGTGATTTATAGATCTGTGGCTTACTTAAAGGGTAACTCCACTTTTGTGCGGAAAACAAAAAAGCAAATAAAGAAAAAACAATACAGCGTATACTATTGCGACACAAATCATATTGTAATTGAATGTTATTAAAAATGACCTTTCCTTTTCAATCTGCAGCTGTTGTAATTTTCTGAAAATGCAATCCAATATGGCTACCTGGAGCAGTTCTGTACACAGAATGTATACTGACCACACCCCAGAAACATCATTTCCTGCTTGTGTGATTGGTTCACTGATTTTCCCAGAAGTCTACACTAAGATACAAGTCAGATTTCTGGCATCCCCTGCAACATGTAATTTTTGGTGAGATACACTCAGTAGGAACACATCTAAAGGGATGCAGGCCCAGCAGCTTTCTTTATTAGAGCCCTGCAGCTGCCACAGCTGATAGATAATTATGAAATCACTTCCATTAGACCCACTCAACACAGAGGAACAAACGGGGATTTCTTCAGACTAACAAAAGGAAGGAATCTGCAACAAAATTTGTTAAAATCTCTGCAATGTACAGAGATCACCCAGAGGGGGATGTTTTTTTCTCAACATAAGTGGAGTTACTCTTTAAGAATACGGGTTGTGAAGTACATGGGTATGGTCGGCTATGCAAATCAAGGATACAGTAGGCACATGGATGTTCATGTGATGAGTGTCAGAAAGAAGTGGATGGGAAGGCAATTTTCCTAAGCAGGGACACACACAGTAGTGAAAACATGTTTCCTACAAAAGTGAGGACTTTTTACAACCTCTGCTGTCCCCATGTGGAATGTTTCCTCCCATCCAGGTGTCAGACAGAACAGGAAGACAAGCAAAATCTCCTTTATGGAGATACAGACACCATTCAGAATCTCATTGAAGAAAAATCTTCCTAAACAGGAACACTGATATTGTTTAAGTGCCGGTTCACATTTGTGCGGCTGCGGAGATCTCATGTAATTCGGAGCGCACTGCTCCTTCATTACATGCGATCTCACGTGCGGATGTGAGTTCAGCCATACACTTTGTATGGCTGAATTCGCACTGCATCCGCACCAAAGACGCACAGGAGGCATTTTTTGAGCCGCATCAAAATCGGATCGCACAGTGGTTCACACTTGTGCGATCCGATTCTGTGCGTACTTGCAGATCGCACTGCAATATGCGATCAAACTGGGGGTGTTGTTTTAGTTGACACCCCCTGCGTATCGCATATGGCAGTGTGAACTGCCAGATGTGCAGATGCAATGCGGGAACACGCTGCATATTCGCAGCGTTCCCTCATCGCACAAGTGTGAACCGAGCCTAAAACTTGATAGAATTAAAATGTTTCTAAAATTTAAAAAAGGGTTTTGACAGGAGTTAGGCATTAACTGTTTTGGCTTTTCTGTTTATAGTCTACCATGGCTCCATTAGCAGTCCTTAATGTGTTGTGTGTTTTTGCAGATGCTGTAACGGCTACCAGGGCATCTAGAGACACGGCGATCCCACTGAGTAACAGAAATAGCGCCATACTCTTGGACACACAGACGGCTTTGGGAAATGCCTGTAAGTACTCCACCTGAAATTGATGGGTGCTCAAAGTGAATGCCTCCGATGGTGCCGTGCCAGAACTAGATGCAAATATTCGAAGTCATCAGCAGTTCAAATGTGCTGCTGGTCACTGGTACCCTTATTCCTGCACAGCCAGGCAACACGCATTTTCCACTTGTCTCCAGACACAAGAATTCTGTCTTTAAGCTTGTTTTTGTTGTTTTTTCTTTTTTTAGGGATAACAACTTGGATAGGGTAGAATGGTCATGGGATGCCCAACATGGCTGAAAACCTCTTCTGTACAAAGTGGGGATTCTGGATTGTTCTCCTTCCTGGGCACCCTCAGTCCTTACAGATCAGTGGCAAAAGTCCCTTGAGGACTAGGAGCTCTTTAGTCCCCTTTAGAAAAATAGCACAACAGGTTGCATATTGGTTACAGGAGCATCACCAACTCCCAGCCCTCCTGACTGCCCTTCTAGCAGCCCACCTGGCTGTTCCGAAGATCTCCCAGGACAAGGGATGAATGGTTAAGCACAATGCTGTCCTCAGAAAGCTTGCTACATGTGGCAGTCTTTCCCCTTGTGAACTCCTGGGTGTGCTGATGTACTCGCGTTGTCCTCTTTGCTCCCTGTTGCTCCTAAGGCAAAATTCCTGCACAAATTGAGAACCCCCCCCTCCCCTCCAGACCCAGGGGTTCCCTCCTAGGCCACTGACAGGCCCCTCAACACTCCATCTTCTACCCAACTCCCCTGCTTACCAGGCTTTGCATATTTAAGGGTTGATCCATCCACCCTGCCAGGACATTCTGCCTCGGAATTGGTCAAACACCCTTAAGCATGCATATCCGGTCTTCTTCAAGCTTCCAGATCCAGGGGAAGGTACCAGCTACATGCCTCTGTAGAGCCATCCAGCCTGACCTGTAACCAGTGGCGTATTCAGGTTTTGTGCTGCCCTAGGCCTGACTAAACTTGTGCACCCCCTAATTTAAATATGACCCACCCCTTCCTGTAAAGGCCACACTCCTTCCTGTTTATGACCCGCCCTGTCATCTGTAAACCACAGACCACAACCACAGTCTATCCGTGCAGCCTCATCGGTTCCCATAAGTTCAGCCTCATCAGTGCCCATCAGTGTAGCATATCAGTGCCCATCAGTGCAGCATATCAGTGCCCATGAGTGCAGCATATCAGTGCTGCCTTATCAGCCCCATTAGTGCCCATCTGTGCAGTTTATCCGTACCCACCATTGCCGCCTCATCAGTGGCCATTAGAGCAGCATATAAGTGCCCATCAGTACAGCCTATTAGCGCCCATCAGTGCAGCATATGAGTGCCCATCAGTGCCTGGGGGCAGAGGAGAGTAGGTGGAGCATTTGGCTGCAGTGCCACACTTATTAGCATTGGCGGCCGTCGGGCCAGTTGTATTAAGTGTGGTTGGCAGCCTGCGGTCTGTCAAAATGTCCTGACCGGGCGGTATTATCATACTGGTAGGTAGCAGCGTGACCGCTTTATGGGGGTACCAGACTGATTTGCCTCCTGGCCCAATTCACCACATAAGACTGGCACTATACAAAAAGGGTAGCGCAAGCCGGCGGAGACCCTTTTCGTGCCGGGAGGAGGCTGTTTTTTGGTTTTCGTGCAGGGTGCAGCTTTTTGCTGCCCCCCCCTGTAAAGTGCCGCCCTAGGCCTGGGCCTTTGTTGGCCTAGGCCAAGATACAGCACTGCCTAACCTGACCCAGTTTCTGACTCACATTCATAACATAAATTTGCTTGTACTGACACTAGCAGCACACTAGAGGGTGCTACAAGTGCTTTACATGTTTATTGTGAAGACCGCATCACATAAAGCATAAGAAACTGACACTATGGGGTTGATTTACTAAAACTGTCTGAAGAGTGCAAAATCTGGTGCAGCTCTGTATAGAAATTAGTTTCTAACTTCAGCTTGTTCAAAAAAGCTTTGACAAAAACCTGGAAGCTGATTGGTCTCAATGCAGAGCTGAACCAGATTTTGCGCTCTCCAGTTTTAGTAAATTACCCCCTATGTCACCTTGAGAAATGGAGCCTTTGAGGCCCCCAAAACATTGGCTTATTATGCCTTATGTGACACTGTCTTTTACAAACATGTAAAATACATTTATTTGGACCACTGGTGACATAGCAATTTTGCATCTAGTAAATCACATTTGTCAATAGATTTTTTCACCTCTGCATACCTGACTGTGGCAATTTTGAGACAGGTTTATCATATATAGAACTACAGAACACTTCCCCCTCTCCTCTTCTCCATAACATAGGAATAAGGTGTTCTGTAGTCCAAAGAAATAGCTGAGAACAGGGTCAATATGTATTTTCTGCACTTATTGTTAGGGTTTCCGTACACTTTAATAAGATGCACAGTTAAAGGGTTACTAAACCAACAACAGTAAAATCAGTCTGTATATGCAGATAAGCATGCTTTTATACTCACTGTGGAATCTATCCTCTGCATTGGAGTCGGAGAAAGGCTGCTTTATCCTGTCTTCTCTGATCTTCCCCTCCTTCCACTTTCCCCAATATTTTTCTGGATAATACAGAGCCAGGGGACAGGCTGCACATGCTCAGTTTGGTGTATATTGCTAGGGAATATTTATTTTTTTTTCTTGGGAGGGTGCATGTGATCAGCACAGGCCCAATCAGCACTGTCCAGACAAACTGTCAGGGATCATGCATCCTGATAGGACAGTCAGTGCAGAATGAAAACTCCTACAAGCTTTAACCAGAGGCTGATTGAAGTCACAAGACTACTATACTGCTGATGAGAAAAGGTACAGTATCTCACAAAAGTGTGTACACCCCTCACATTTTTGTAAACATTTTATTATATCTTTTCATGTGACAACACTGAAGAAATGAAACTTTGTTACAATGTAAAGTAGTGCGTGTACAGCTTGTATAACAGTGTGAATTTGCTGTCCCCTCAAAATAACTCAACACACAGCCATTAATGTCTAAACCGCTGGCAACAAAAGTGAGTACACCCCCAAGTGAAAATGTCTTAATTGAGCCCAAGTAGCCATTTCCCCTCCCCAGTGTCATGTGACTCGTTAGTGTTACAAGGTCTCAGGTGTGAATAGGTAGCAGGTGTGTTAAATTTGGTGTTATTGCTCTCACTCTCTCATACTGGTCACTGGAAGTTCAACATGGCACCTCATGTAAAAGAACTCTCCGAGGATCTGATAAAAATAATTATTTCTCTACATAAAGATGGCCTAGGCCAGTGATGGCGAACCTTGGCACCCCAGATGTTTTGGAACTACATTTCCCATGATGCTCATGCTCATACACTCTGCAGGGTAGGCATCATGTAGAGCATCATGGGAAATGTAGTTCCAAAACATCTGGGGTGCCAAGGTTCGCCATCACTGGCCTAGGCTATAAGAAGATTGCCAAGACCCTGAAACTGAGCTGCAGCACGGTGGCCAAGACCATACAGCGGTTTAACAGGACAGGTTCCACTCAGAACAGGCCTCGCCATGGTCGACCAAAGGAATTGAGTGGACGTGTTCAGCATCCTATCCAAAGGTTGTCTTTGGGAAATAAACGTATGAGTGCTGCCAGCATTGCTCCAGAGGTTGAAGGGGTGGGGGGTCAGCCTGTCAGTGTTCAAACCATACGCATCAAATTGGTCTGCATGTCGTCCCAGAAGGAAGCCTCTTCTAAAGATGATGTACAAGAAAGCCCTCAAACAGTTTGCTGAAGACAAGCAGACTAAGGACATGGATTACTGGAACCATGTCCTGTGGTCTGATGAGACCAAGATAAACTTATTTGGTTCAGATGGTGTCAAGCGTGTGTCACGGCAACCAGGTGAGGAGTACAAAAACAAGTGTGTCTTGTCTACAGTCAAGCATGGTGGTGGGAGTGTCATGGTCTGGGGCTGCAGGAGTGCTGCCGGCACTGGGGAGCTGCAGTTCATTGAGGCAACCATGATTGCCAACATGTACTGTGACATACTGAAGCAGAGCATGATCCCCTCCCTTCGGAGACTGGACCTCAGGACAGTATTCTAACATGATAACGACCCCAAACACACCTCCAAGATGACCACTGCCTTGCTAAAGAAGCTGAGGGTAAAGGTGGTGGACTGGCCAAGCATGTTTCCAGACCTAAACCCTATTGAGCATCTGTGGGGCATCCTCAAACGGGAGGTGGAGGAGTGCAAGGTCTCTAACATCCACCAGCTCTGTGATGTCGTCACGGAGGAGTGGGAGAGGACTCCAGTGGCAACCTGTGAAGCTCTGGTGAACTCCATACCCAAGAGAGTTAAGGCAGTGCTGGAAAATAATGGTGGCCACACAAAATATTGACACTTTTGGCACAATTGGGACATTTTCACTTTGGGGTGTACTCATTTTTGTTGCCAGCGGTTTAGACAATAATGGCTGTGTGTTGAGTTATTGTGAAGGGAGAGCAAAGTTACACTGTTATACCAGCTGTACACTCACTACTTTACATTGTAGCAAAGTGTAATTTCTTCGGTGCTGTCACATGAAAAGATATAATAAAATATTTACAAAAATGTGAGGGGTGTACTCACTTTTGTGATGTACTGTATTTAGCAGTTTATATTTACTAAAATAATTGTATTTCCATGTTCTGTGTACTGTGGGAGACCAGATATAGTAAATGCTGGTTCTGGGTTTACTAACACTTTAAAGCGGAGTTCCGGCCACAAAAAAAAAATGTCAATGAACATACCCCCGGGACAGTCAGGGCTAGTACATTCCACAATAGCTAGCCTCTGATCTGTCCCAGTTCGCTCTTACCTTTTAGAAGAAATACTCACTTTTAAATTTCTTCTCCAGCGCTGCCATCTCAGGTGTGGGCAGCTTGAAGCCAGCGCGATCCTCTTCTGCGTCCTCTTCCGTCCTCTTCGGTCCCACGATGCACTGCGCCGGCCCCGCCGTCACTTCCGGGGCCGCAGCGTCATCCCTGCACAGCTTCTGGGCATGCCCAGAAGCTGTTTAGCAAGGTATGACGCGCTTGAACCGGAACTGACGTCGGGGCCGGTGCAGGCGCATTGATTCCTGGGAGTGATGACGTTCAGCTCCCAGGAATCATTGCAAAGCGGAAGTGACGGCGTGGGCTGCACGGCCGAGGTAGGAAGTGGAAGAAAGGTGAGTATTTTTTTTCTGCAATTACAACGTAAGTAAAAAAAAAATCGTACCTTCCCATTTCTTTTTCAGGTTACAAATAGGAAGCGGATGGCCCAAAATCGACTATGTCGATTTTGTTGTCGGAACTCCGCTTTAAGTTACATTTTACATGCTGCAGAACTAATTATAAGTAGGAAGGGATTTATGAATTAAGGTGCATATGGTTATTGAATCCTTCGAATTGTATTTCCCCACACTGACTATCATCCTATAATTTTCTTTTATTCCCGTAGACACATCAGTGTTTGGATGTCTGGAATATGGTAACATTAACAAACTCCTAGAAGGTGCCACACTTCAGAACAATTCACAGAACCAGACGGTGAAACTTGTCTCATCTGTAGTTAGTGTGTTCCTTGGGATTGCTAATACATCTAACCTCAGTGAGCCACTTCAGTTGCAACTTAACTTTACTGATGAGGTAAGGATTAAAAAAGAAAAGTGTTTTGAGCTCTGTGGCTAAAATATGGATCAAGAAGGGGGTCATATAATAGACTGGACAAGGGCTTATAGAGGCAATGTCACCGTGCACACAATGCAGGGCAAAGTGACAGTGTTTCTGGAAAGGTCCCTTTGACCCCTTCTACTCGCCTTAGCAGCACTCCCTCACCGCTCCTTCCTCCTACACAGCCAGTATTAGAATGAACTGTGTCACCAACCCAGGAAGAGATGTCATCACTCCCCTGCTCATGTAACAGTGCCAGGTTTAGCCTGATTGGCTTCTAGACCTGAGCACTGCCACAGGGAAGAAGGTCACATGCTCCTCCATACCTGGAGTGATGGTCATTGTGGCATCATTGGCATGACTGCAGAGGAGGAAGGAGCGATAACTGGTAAGGTGAGTGAGACACTGGTACTTTGCCTTGCATAGACAGTGGGGTTGATTTACTAAATCTGGAGAGTGCAAAATCGGGTGCAGCTCTGCACAGTAGCCAATCAGCTTCTAACTTCTAACTAAAGCCTCAAGGTTTTTCACCTTTCTATGCATTAAGATGACAAACCTTCTGTGCTGCAGTCCCCCCAGACCCCCTCCTTTTTCTTACCCGAGCCCATTCCGATCCAGCGATGTGCACGAGCGCAGCGGCTCCAGCCTCTGTCTCTCTCCTTAGTGGACAGATTGGGGTTTATTTACTAAAGCTAGAGAGGGCAAAATTGGTCACAATTCTGCAGTGAAACAAATTAGCTTCTAACCTCAGCTTGTTTAATTAAGCTATAGCAATAAAACCTGGAAGCTGATTGGGTTCTCTGCAGAACTGTGATTAATTTTGCCCTCTCTAGCTTTAGTAAATAAATCCCATTAAAAGTAGCAGCAGCCATTGGTTTCCGCTGCTGTCAATCAAATCCTGTGACATGGAAGCGGAGTCCCGCTGTCTGTGTCAATAGACGCAGCAGTGGGACTCGGGAGTGAGCCCGCACGGGTGCCCACAGTAAAAGCAGCTTTCCATGGGGGCACCAATGAGGGGGGGGGGGCCTGGGCACCCCAGCAGAAGAGGATCAGGGCTGCTCTGTGCAAAAACATTGCACAGAGCAGGTAAGTGTAGGCATGTTTGTTACGTGCTTGAAAAAGGAGCACGCGCTGGTAGTTCACCACAGTGCACATACTCTGAAATGCGTTGTGAACACGCCGGTGACACACACGGCAGACATTGCAAGTCACCTTACGGTCTAGCCCTCAGACTCATCCCTCCATGCCATCATCACTTCCTGCTGGACAGGACCAGGAGATGAGCGGCATCTTTCTGACCCAAGAGGCAGCCCCATGCAGACACCGGACACCGAATCACCCATGTACCTGAATCCACTTACTTAAATGTAAGTTTTTATTGTATCCTCAGACATTAAACCTTTACAGTCTTACTCAGAGATGCCTGTTTTCTCTGTTTTTATTACATGTTTGGAGACTGTTTCCGCTCCCCTCCAGGCTGGCCCCAAGCCCAGAGACTGTACCCCATCTTTCACATGGACAACAAGGGTGATCTTTAAGACTGCTCTATGGACATTAATCAGTTTTACAAAGAAAATTGATGCTCCTGCGTTTGGGGAGTTGTTTATGCGACTTGGATAGCTGGAAACCGGCCTTAGCTGGTATTGTCATCGTCCTGCTGTGCTGCCCTTCTTAGAGGGTCGGGGAAACCCAAAGAAAACAAAGAAAAATGAAAATAAAGAATGCAGAGGGTTCACCAGCCTAGCGCATTACCTTTAAAACTATTTATTGTTTAGAAAAATGTATGTACATCCTACTCACAAAATTTGATAAAAAGTAGGCACAATGTACGATAATAAATCCACCAAAAAAGTCCACTGGGCATAGTTCTCTGGTACAGATCGTGGTAAGATGTAGACCTCTAAATCCAGCTTACGCGTTTCCGGGGTGTTCCCCTTCCTCAGAAATAATTTGAGGTACAGATGACTAAGCTTTATATAAACATAATGATAGGTCACATGGCTTCTAGTGTAAGGCCGACTCCATTTGGGCTGGTCAGTTAATTAGCATCACATGATTTTGGATTAATTGATCCCAATGCTAGGAAAAGGATGGTATTGCATACAGCTTAAAAAAAGGATAATATATACACATATATACATATCCGAACCAATAATATGTGTTGTATAGGTGTATATGGGACCAAGAATACATATATACATACATTAAATTAGAATTAATCAATGATCCAGACGCTGTGTATAACTCTGTGTATAACTCTGTGTATAACTCTGTGGAACCTATCTGATGCTGGTATGAAGGGGTGCTGGGATACTTGCTTCTAAAGAGCGGTGATTCATGCTTTCCAACATTATTACTGGGTTGATGCAGCATAGTCCCCAACAGTGGTCACAGAGGGAATGACAGGAACGTCATATATAGACAAATACTGGGCACGTCAGACCCACCTATTAGAGCAGGGGTGTCAAACCCAATTTCATCGAGGGCCGCATCAGCATTATGGTTGCCCTCAAAGGGCCGGTTGTATCTGTAAGACTAGATGTCCAGAGCACCTCACCTTACATCAGATGTCAAGAGCCCCCACCCTCCCTTACATCACAGTGCACCCTCTTTATCTTGTGCTGCTTCCTGGAGGGCTAGAGTTTGCTGAATGCTGAGACCAGGGGAGGGAGAGATGAGGTGGTGCTGCAGCTGAACAGAGAGGTACAGAATCTGTATGATGAGTTCTGTTCTCCTCTCTGCTGCAGACTACTGAGACAAGGTAGGAACATAGATGAGGGGGTACTAAAACAAATGAAAGGATGAAAAATAGAACCACCTAACCTATAGGTTGTGTCACTTGAATGAGCTGAATACCTCTGTGAATGAAGAGAACCTTGAAGCAGCTTCTTTACATCTACCAACTGCTGAAGTACACACAGACTGCACTTGTCAGCATTTTGCCATCAGTTGCTTTTGTATTCCATTCCATAACACACAAAAATATATCTAAAAAATGTATTCTTAATAAAGATTTCTCTGCCCTTAGAAGGTGACACCGGACAAGACACACTGTGCCTTCTGGTCTGAAGAGGGTGCTGGCTGGAGCATTGAAGGATGTGAGACACTGGAGAGACACGAGTATGGAGTTGTCTGCAACTGCACTCATTTAACCAGCTTTGCTGTCCTAATGGCTCTGGGTAACATAGAGGTAAATTGCTCTGCACTGCACACCATGCTAGGTTCTGTTTTAACTGCATGTAAAGCATGCTGGGACCTCTAGCTCCTCAGAAATGATAAGTTCTCATATTTGTGAAGGCCTAGAATGTCATGGTTACATAAACACAAGTTGAGCTACATTTTGACCCATCCCTTTGGTTATTGAATATAGTCACTGCACTTGCTCTTCCTTATTAAAGGAAACCTGAATGCGACAACACTTTACTGTACTGAGAAAATGTCACCATAGAACAGACAGTGTCACTTTGTCTTTATGAGTTAGCTGAAAGCAGAACATATAAAAAAGGAATAAAACATTTTGACAATAAATGAACATGTGCAACAACATATTTGGTCTAAGTATTTGGATTTATATACTTTAATATGCACAACTTTGAGAAAAGAAGGTAAAAGGGCGACGTGATTGAAACCTTTAAATACATGAAGGATGTGAATAAGGTTCAGGAGGGCAGTATTTTCATTAGGAAGCTAAGATCAAGAACACGGGGACATAACCGCAAACTAGAAGAAGGAAAATTTCAAGAATAACATTAGAAAGCATTATTTAACTTGAAACATCAGTGAATACTTGGGGCAAACTTCCAGCCGAGGTAGTGAGTCAGTCAACAGAAATGAAATTTAAAGGTGTTTGATACAAAAATAGATCTATACTCAGGCAAAAAGGTTAAATAATAAAAATAAAAAAAATAGCAGACCCGCTTGGTCTATGTATGATGTATATTTACTCCTTCATGTTTCTAAGTATAATCTTTTTTGTCCATTTTTTTATACAGCAGATATTATTGTAACTATCCTTCATACGATTTCTGATTATAGATTTTTTGATTTGATGGCAAAATTTTGATAGATTCTGTATCATTATTTTTAAGATGTGATTGTAATATCAACAGATCCTTGATAGCAGATGATCATATCAATAAATAAATGTACACCTCAACACTTCATGTGTTTGCAGGATTCTACAATGCAGTCCTTATCACTCATCTGCTGCTCCTGTAGTGAAAATTGAGCCCAAAATCTGACTTAAGGCATCCATAGACAAGTTGAATTTTGGGCGATTCCTGCTGAATTGGCTTAAATTTGAGCCAGGGCTGGCACTTCAGGTACCACCTGGCTCGACAAAATTTTGATTAAAGCCAGGTGGAAAATTATTGTTTGCACAATGTGTCAGAAGCAGTCCCTGTTTGGGTATTCATGCAGCTGCCATTGCTGTGGCTGCCTGGATACAATAGATAAATTGAAAAATAGTTGTGTGCCACGGGCTTTATAATGTATAGCAGCAGCCTGCAACTAATAGGTGGAATGCATAGTGAAGTTATTAATGATGTGGCGCTACAGTGCCAATATTATTACTCCTTGGCCGATAATATATAAATCAGGCGAGGTTCACCTCAACTGATTTATGTATTATCAGCCAAGGAGAAATCATATTGATACTGTAGTGCCACACCATTATTCACTTCACATTCCTGGATACAATAACTGGCAGTGGAGATTTATCCATTCAACCTGTTAGCCTGGATGGGGAAAACTATTAACTTTCTCAATAGAGTTGTGTATGATGGCCTTTAGGATTACACTCAATGGTCAGATTCTTTCAAGATCTATCTGAATAGGCAAAGCAAATGTTTGCTTTAAACAAGTAAAGCAAGATGTCACTGATCCAGCCACTCAGCATTGCTACTGCGCTTTTGGTAAATACAAGGAGCAATGCATAAAGGCAACAATGCAGTTATCTTGCATATAGATTTTAGATTCTGTTTATTAATCATTTAGCAGGAAATAAGGGTGCTTTACTTGATATACAAATTCCAATTATTGGTAAATTGGGTCTAAAATATTCTTTCTTGGCCAATATATGGCTCCAAAAACTCTGGATTCTGGTGGGACAGTGGATACATCAACAGTGTCTCTAATTGTATCTTAATTGTCACATCTCTTTTGTGTCCAGTGGGAAATTATTGCAATCTGCCTGTTGAACATTGGGGAACTGCCTATAAATTTGCATTTATGTACAGCACGCCTGTGGGACATCATTTTTCACAATCAGAACATTCTTTGGAAGACATGAGGTTTTCAATGTTAAAGGGACCATTGTAAATACAGTAAAACCTTGGTTTAAGAGTAACTTGGTTTAAGAGCGCTTTGCAAGACAAGCAAAATTTTCAAATATATTTTGACTTGATATACAAGCGATGTCTTGATATACAAGTAGCCTCAAGTCACAGCTGAGTTTAAAAGAGGCACCTCTAAGTGTAGCAATATGGTTACATTTAATTAAGGTACAACATTTAGCAACTCACATGGTTGATGATTAAAAGAGGCACATCTAAGTATGCAGGCATCCGGGGTAAAGCTGTCCACATAGGACCATCCTCTGCACCGTCATCAACGTCATCCTTTCCATGCTGCCCCTCGCTTTCAGATCGTTTTACTGCAGGGTGGTCTTCCTGGTCTGGATTACAGACTAGCAGCTGGCAGTGCAGAAGATGGTCTATGTGGACAGCTTTACCCCGGATGCCTGCATACTTAGATGTGCCTCTTTTATTCATCAACCATGTGAGTTTCTAAATGTTGTACCTTCATTAAATGTAACCATATTGCTACACTTAGAGGAGCCCCTTTTCTCTTTGATACCCTGTAGCTCCTGCTGGATTTTGCTTCCAATCCCCTTGTGGAAGCGGCTATTTGTGGATGGACATTTTATGGTTACACAACCTATCGCAATGCTATAATCTTTTTATATGGACTATAAATTGAAGTATTTATGAATAAATGGTTGTGGAACGAATCATCTGAGTTTCCATTATTTTTTATGGGGAAATTCGCTTTGATATAAGAGTGCTTTGGATTACAAGCATGCTTCCGGAACGAATTATGCTCGCAATCCAAGGTTTTACTGTACTCTGAAAAGAAAAACCTTTGAACTATGAATGGTAATTCAGTTTGACATAGGAGAAATAATGGACCGAAGGTGCACCTCTTGCCCCCTTTGACTCCCTGTTTCCCTTCCGTATTCCACAGCTCACTCCTCTATTCCTCGTCTGGCTAAATTGTTCACTTTTATTGCCCCATGTGTGTTTTTTTTTTTTTCAAAGATTGCTGTCTCTGCAGGTTTGTCCTAAAGGCTAAGTTATCTTTTGCACTATGCTACATGGTACAAAGCGTATTTAGGGTGTAACATGTAACATGGTGCAAATGCCATCACCCACCACCCTCATACTGCCCACTGCCCTGTGACAGTGTGCAGGGGTTCTTCTTCCCAACTCTAGAAAAGGAATGGATAGAGGGCGCACCAGCCTAGAGCATTATCTTTAAAACAATTTATTAAAATAAAAAGACATACACATTATACTCACAAAGCAAATGTGAAACATGGTTCATCAGAGCTCTGATGAAGGGGGAACACCCCAAAACACGTAAGAGGTTCTTTGGAGATCCACATCCTACCACGGCCTGCGTCAGCAGAGGATGCTCAGTGGAGACTCTTGGTGGTTCTTTATCGCTCATGTTTGCCCGTGTTTCACATTTGCTTTGAGAGTATAATATGTATGTCTTTTTATTTTAATAAATTGTTTTAAAAATAATGCGCTAGGCTGGTGCGCCCTCTGTCCATTCCTTTTCTAGAGTTTGCTTGGGTTACCACAACCTGTTGAAAGTGGCAGCACAGCCGGGACAACCTCCAGTAGACCTGAATCGCATTCTTAGGATACCCACCCCAAGGCTACCCCTCAAGCGCAGGAGTCATTTACTCTTTGTACATAGTTCTTCTTCCCAACACCCACTATCACTTTTAATCTGTGAATGAACTACAAGTTCTGTGCCACTGTGGAATATGAACTTTTAACTCTCAATAGACTAAAAGTGAGGCAATGAGCGCAATCATAGTCCATTGACACTTCCTACAGCTCTGCAACAAAAAAACGTTTACAGAGGTACAGGCAAAGAACTGGAGGAAGGGGTGCAATACTTGCAGGCTCCTGTAAAAAAAAATAATTAATGCACATTTTTCCTGCAAAAATATGTGCATTTATTTTTTTTTTTTTAAGCTTATCTTAACTTTTAACATTCAGCTAAACCTTTGGATATTAGTATTGCTTGGACCTAGAAAAGGGAGGTAGACAACTGAAAGCTAAAAAATACTTGGGTTGGTGTACTAAAACTGGAGATTGCAAAATCTGATCCAGCTCTACACAGAAACCAATCAGCTTCCAGATTTTTTATGTCAAAGCCAAATTGAACAAGCTGAAGTTAGAAGCTGATTGGCTACCATGCAGAGCTGTACCAGATTTTGCACTCTCCAGTTTTATCAAATCAATCCCACTGTTAGTTCTGCATTCCTAACTATTCCTCTGCCCCTCCTCAAAAATGCTGACTATGCCTGCCGCTTCCACCCATGTGCTCCTTACAAAGCATAAAAAAGGGGATAGCAAGAGAGCCATACAAAGAAAGGGAACGTACCCACGCAGCATGAGGCTAAAAAGTCAAAACTTTATTAATAGTGAAGTGGATAAAAAAGTAGTAATATATATCGGCAACTGGTCACATACAAGGACATACATACATATTAAAATAATTCATGCAGTGAATGGAACCAATAATGGTACTAGCGGGCCATGCATCTAGAGCTCAATATGGGTCATAATGAAAAGGAACAGTAGATAAACTGCAATATTCAAAAAGAACTTGATGCAATTGCTGAAATTACATGTAGATGAAACATGCGTCCTGATTTCACAGCTGATGATTTCCCAATCAACAGATTCAGGCTACACCTGATTATAACTGGAAAAAAGGAAAAACATCAGCATAGCATGTGAATCGCTCTTCATAGTGCAACAAATAGAATGAATTTGGCTCAGCAGTTGTGATCAATTAGAGTTAAATTCACAAGAGCACAGGAGTTGTGCGTTTGGCAAAGTAGTATTCCACTGGCTTAGAGATACTGAAACTAAAATAGAGTCCGAAGAAAAAAAAAGTAATGTGCTATGCAATTCAAAAACCAGTCATTTCAATGAATCGCTCTTCAAAGTGCAACAAATGAAATCAATCTGGTTCAGCAATTGTGATCAATAAGAGTCCAATTCAAATCACAAGAGCACAAGAGTTGTGCGTTTGGCAGAACTTTATCAGTATTCACTTGATTTTACAGCTGAGGATTTCCCAATCAACAGATTCAGGATAAACATACTGTAATTGTAATGCTCCAAGCTGCTTCAACCGACCCTCAAAGTGGGAGATATCCAGTAATTGAAAAGCCGCTTTGCTTTGCTGGTCACTCAAATCCTTTGTATATGTCAGCAGATTCCGAATTCATTTGCAGATGCCACAAGTCAGTGTGAGCCGATTGCCCGTATAAGCCCTGAGTGAGGAGAGCCCAATGATTGTACACAGGCGGGCCGAAAGCTGAACAGCTGATGCCGGTAAAGTCACTCCGCCTTGCATACAGACCTTAGATGAAACCCAGGGTTGTTCCACTCACTACCTGAATGAGACTGACGTCATGTGATAACGTGTTTCGTTCGCCCAATCAGCGAACTTTATCCACTTCACTATTAATAAAGTTTTGACTTTTTAGCCTCATACTGCATGGGTATGTTCCCTTTCTTTGTATGGATCTCTTGCTATCCCCTTTTTTTGTTATGGTTGTATACCATTGGGAGTCCCACACCCCCATCTTCACTGTAGGGGTGAGTCGGTAAGGCCATTATTCCTCGCCTACATGCCAGGCACACTTCTGGGTTGTATATCAGTTCTTTCTAATACATGCTCCTTTCAAAGCAACCATACTATTGGTTCCCACAATGCAAAGTGTTCTGTGAGTGGAGGAGGCTGACTACTTATTTATCCGCCTACCCTCCAATCAGTTAGAACAAGGCTTTACTTTTTATTTTCTCTTTCATCCCCTAGAGCTGGACGCTGGATCTCATCACGCAAATTGGGCTTTCAATCTCAATCGTGTGCCTTTTCGCTGCCATCATAACATTTTGCTTGTGTCGATTTCTACGCGGAACACGAAACACTATCCACATACACCTGTGTGTTTCCCTTTTGCTTGGCCACTGCATCTTTCTAATTGGAGTCGAAGCTACTACCAACAAGGTAAGTTGCTTTACTACATATGGATTTATTTAAAAATGACCCAGAGTTTAACAAAATCCAGATTAACATTCCCTGCAAGAGAATAGGTATTATAGCCACCTCTCTGGTGTCCTGAATCTCCTTCTTCCTCTCCACTCTGTCAGTGATTTTGGCATTCAGTGCTTCCTTTGAGTTCCGGATGCCTGTATCTCATGCCGCCTAATGTGGTTACATCCTCTGACCCCCCGGGTCACTGCTGAGTCTAGAGGATGGAACCATGACATGGGGCAGGGGACAGAGACATCAGACACTCCCAAAAGTGTTGAACGCCAAAGACACTACACTGATGGAGGCTGCAGCGCTGAAATAGAGGAGAATAGACACAGGCTTTCAGGCTTTACCTCTTCTTTTGTAGGGAACTTTCTTAGAAGAAGCTTAGGGGTTGAGATATAATGTGGGGGGAAGAAGTTGGAAACGGCGCTACCTGAGGTAAGTGCAAAATGTGAGTGGGGTAGAGGAAAAATATATATTCTGCCATAAAGCCCCGACTGGTGGAGGGCTGCAGTGATGGTTGACTTTCTACAACTTTCTCCCATCTCCTGACTGCATCTCTGGAGCTCAGCCACAGTGATCTTTGGGTTCTTCTTTACCTCTCTCACCAAGGCTCTTCTCCCCCGATAGCTCAGTTTGGCCGGACGGCCAGCTCTAGGAAGGGTTCTGGTCGTCCCAAATGTCGTCCATTTGAGGATTATGGAGGCCACTGTGCTCTTAGGAACCTTAAGTGCAGCAGAAATATTTTTGTAACCTTGGCCAGATCTGTGCCTTGCCACAATTCTGTCTCTGAGCCCTTCAGGCAGTTCCTTTGACCTCGTGATTCTCATTTGCTCTGACATGCATTGTGATCTGGAAGGTCTTATATAGACAGGTGTGTGGCTTTCCTAATCAAGTCCAATCAGTATAATCAAACACAGCTGGACTCAAATGAAGGTGTATAACCATCTCAAGGATGATCAGAAGAAATGGAAAGCACCTGAGTTAAATATATGAGTGTCACAGCAAAGGGTCTGAATACTGAGGACCATGTGATATTTCAGTTTTTCTTTTTTAATAAATCTGCAACAATGTCAACAATTCTGTGTTTTTCCGTCAATATGGGGAGCTGTGTGTACATTCATGAGGAAGAAGAAAGATTTTAGCAAATGGCTGCAATATAACAAAGAGTGAAAAATTTAAGGGGGTCTGAATACTTTCCGTACCCACTGTATATACACAGGTGTATAGCAAGAACAACTAAATTGGAAACTACCTAAAGTGACACCTTTTTGCAGCTCTCACATCACCGTGTTTTAAACCAAGGCTATAGGGGTTTTGGATCAGATTTTTGAAAATATTTTTTAAAGTTGTAGGTTTTTAAAGTGACCCTTACCATGTTGTTTGCTATCCTATCTAATAGCACTTATGTATAGGGGCTGTTGTGAGATTTTTATTGATCCCTGCCCCAAGTCACAGCTCTCTAGCAATCCCTAGATAACAGCTGTGAAAAATCAGTGTAGCGATTGACTTTACTCCTTTAGTTATAACTAGTTAGGTTTGCAGAACTTTAGCAAACCCGTGATAATATCAGACGATGCATTTCAGACTTAAAGCGGAGTTCCTGGCAAAAAAAATGTTTGAGATAAAAATACCCCTAGGACAGTCAGGGCTAGTGCATTTAAGCAACGATAGCCTCTGAACTGTCCCCTGTTTAACATACCTGTAAGAAGCAATACTTACCTTGAAAATGTCTTGTCCAGCACTGCCATCTCAGGTGTGGGCAGCTGAAGCCGGAGCGTCCCTCTTCGTGTCCTCTTCGGTGATGTCGGAAGTCCCAGAATGCCCTGCTCGTCACTTCCGGGGCAGGCGCGTCATCCCACAGCTGGTTCTGCGCATGCCCAGAAGCTGTTCAGCAGGGAATGACGCGCCTGCACCAGAAGTGACGAGGGACACCGGTGCAAGCGCACTGACTCCTGAGATTGATGACGCTCATCTCCCAGGAGTCAATGCAAAGGAAGAAGTGACGTTGGGGGCCACGGCCGCAGAGGGAGGAAGTGGAAGGAAGGGGAAGGAAGGCAAGTTAATTTTCATAAAAATTTAGGTAAGGGAAACAAAAAAAAAATAACTATTAAATTCTTTTTCAGGTTGTTTTAATGTACCAGAAACTGCAAAGTGGAAAAATAGCCCGAAACTCCGCTTTAATGTCTTTAGTTGCTAACCGCAAATGAAAACATTAAGTCTGAAATGCATAATCTGGTATTACCACGTCTTGGTTAAATTAATAAGTAGGTAGTTTGGGCATTAGATGTGGTTACCTCCTGTCACCTTATTGTGAACTATTGTGAAGAGGACTACTGGAACGATCTTGTATAAATATATACTACAGTAAGCCACTGCCCTGACAATGTTAATTTTATTAGCACTAACTCTACCTGTAACCCTTAACCTCCCTGTAAACCTAATACTCCTTGTAACCCTCATACACCCTCCCTGTAACCCTAACACCAATACTTACTGTAAACCTCACACTAAAGGGCTGTACACATAGGCCAAAAATAGGGCGGCATTGGCCAGTCTGACCAAAGAAGGGGAATGACCGAAAAAGGTCTGTTGATCGGCACCCGATCAGTGAGTGTTCTCAGCTGATCGGTGTGTTCTGGGGGGGGGGGGGCGGAGACCCCTTGTCCAGACACAGTAGCTCAGTGGGGGAGATCAGATTGTTAGTACAGTGGCTCCTCCTGACTAGAGGTGTACCGAACTGTTCGCCGGCGGACAGTTCCCGGCAAACTTAGCATGTTCGCGTTCGCCGCTGTGGGCGAACTTGGCATGTTCGCGTTCGCCGCTGCGGGCGAACATATGCGATGTTCGGTCCGCCCCCTATAATACATCATTGAGGCAAACTTTGACCCTGAACTTCACAGTCAGCAGGCACATTTCCAGCCAATCAGCATACCTCCCTCCCACACCCTCCCACCTCCTATAAATAAGCAAGGGCAGCATCCATCTTAGATCATTCTGAAGCAGTGTGTGTTAGTGAGAGCAGGGAGAGCTGCTGCTGCTGCTGTTAAGCTAGGGACAGTTAGTTCGTGTTCCTGGTCTTGCAGTGTTCTTGGTCCACTACTGCTGTAAGGACAGCATCCTGACAGCACCCCAAAAAGCCCTTCTAAGGGCTGGTATTTGTGTAATTTTTATATATATATATATATATATATATATATATATATATCTAGTGTCCCCAAAAGCCCTTTTAAGGGCTGGTAATTGAGTTTTTTCTTTTTATATATACATATATATCTATTGTACACTGCAGTTGCCTTCCCGCTGTGTGTGAGAGGCCACAGACCCACCACAGACTGTACTGTGTGCACACCACACTCATTTCGGGTGGCACAGGCACAGTACCTTGCATTTTAAAAAATATTTTTTTTTTTCCTCTATCATTATTGCAGTGAGTGCTGTGTCAGGTCCACAGAGTGCACTGTACCCACTGCAGTGCACTGCCCACCACTGATATATATACAGTGGCACAGCATCTTGTTGCAAATTGAAAAAAAAAATATTTTTTATTATTGCAGTTGCCTGGGCTGCCAGTGACTGTCAGGTCCACAGAGTGTACTGTGCCCACTGCAGTGCCACTGCGTGCCCACCCACCACTGATATATACGGTGGCACAGCAGCTTGCAAAGTAAAAAAATATATATTTTTTTTATAATTGCAGTTGCCTGGGTGCCAGTGACTGTCAGGTCCACAGAGAGTGTACTGTGCCACTGCCCACCCACCACTGATATATAAGGTGGCACAGCAGCTTGCAAAGTAAAAAAATATATATTTTTTTTATAATTGCAGTTGCCTGGGTGCCAGTGACTGTCAGGTCCACAGAGAGTGTACTGTGCCACTGCCCATCCACCACTGATATATAAGGTGGCACAGCAGCTTGCAAAGCAAACAAATATATTTTTTTTTATAATTGCAGTTGCCTGGGTGCCAGTGACTGTCAGGTCCACAGAGAGTGTACTGTGCCACTGCCCACCCACCACTGATATATAAGGTGGCACAGCAGCTTGCAAAGTAAAAAAATATATATTTTTTTTATAATTGCAGTTGCCTGGGTGCCAGAGTGACTGTCAGGTCCACAGAGAGTGTACTGTGCCACTGCCCACCCACCACTGATATATAAGGTGGCACAGCAGCTTGCAAAGTAAAAAAATATATATTTTTTTTATAATTGCAGTTGCCTGGGTGCCAGAGTGACTGTCAGGTCCACAGAGAGTGTACTGTGCCACTGCCCACCCACCACTGATATATAAGGTGGCACAGCAGCTTGCAAAGTAAAAAAATATATATTTTTTTTATAATTGCAGTTGCCTGGGTGCCAGCGACTGTCAGTGCCGGTTCACACTTATGCGAGTGCGGGAAGGCTGCGAATTCGCAGCCTGTTCCCGCATCGCACACGCACCCCCGGCAGTTCACACTGCCATATGCGATACGCTGGGGGTGTCAATGTAATGTTAACGACACCCCCAGTTTGATCGCATATCGCAGTGCGATCGTGCAGTTCGCACAGAATCGGATCGCACAAGTGTGAACCGCTGTGCGATCCGATCCTGATGCGGCTGCAAAAATGCCTCCTGTGCGTGTTTGCTGCGGGTGCGATGCGAATTTAGCCATAGAAACTGTATGGCTAAACTCGCACCGCACAGCCGATCGCATGTAATGTCGGAGCAGTGTGCTCCGATATTACATGCGAACCCGGCACTCGCAGAAGTGTGAACCGGCACTCAGGTCCACAGAGAGTGTACTGTGCCACTGCCCACCCACCACTGATATATAAGGTGGCACAGCAGCTTGCAAAGTAAAAAAATATATAATTTTTTTATAATTGCAGTTGCCTGGGTGCCAGTGACTGTCAGGTCCACAGAGAGTGTACTGTGCCACTGCCCACCCACCCACTGATATATAAGGTGGCACAGCAGCTTGCAAAGTAAAAAAATATATATTTGTTTTATAATTGCAGTTGCCTGGGTGCCAGTGACTGTCAGGTCCACAGAGTGTACTGTACCCACTGCCCAACACTCCTATAGGGTGGCACAGCACCTTGCACTCATAGTACAACACATTTAAAAAAAAAAATGACAGGCAGAGGCAGGCCACCCCGCAAGGGCCGTCGTGGTCGTGGTGCTGTGATTTCCTTAGGCCCTAGAATAATGCCCAGTGTTCAGAGGCCACCACAGACCCTGAACTCAAAAAATTCTGAGGACATAGTTGACTGGCTTACACAGGACACCCAATCGTCTACAGCTTCCGCTCGGAACCTTAATGCACCATCCTCCTCCAGCTCAGCTTCGGGCACCTCTCAATTTACCACTCGCCAGCCCGCCGGCACCACCACCAACACTAGCACCACAGCCGCTTCACTTGATCCGTCAGAGGAGTTATTTTCACATCAGTTGGAAGAAATAAGTGATGCGCAACTATTAGTGCCAGAGGATGTAGATAACGGGGATATGTCTCAGTCAGGCAGCATTATACACATGGACGTACATTGTGATGATGATGATGATGTTGTACCTGCTGCTGCTGCCTTTGCTGAGTTGTCAAGTGAAGCGGCTGATGATGACGATGTGTCTGTGGATGTCACCTGGGTGCCTGCTCGAAGAGCAGAAGAAGAGGGGGAAAGTTCAGATGGGGAGACAGAGGAGGAGGAGGAGGCGACGAGTTGGAAGCAGGGGGAGGAGGTCATCGCAAGGAGCTAGTGGCGCAGTCAGACAGCATGTATATTCGGCACCCGGGGTCAGCCAGACAGCACGCCAATCAACGCAAGCTGTTGCCACCACCAGAATGCCGTCCTTGCAAAGCTCAGCAGTGTGGCATTTTTTTTGTGTGTCTGCCTCTGATATCAGCGATGCCATTTGTAACCTGTGCCAAAAGAAACTGAGTCGTGGGAAGTCCAACACCCACCTAGGTACAACTGCTTTGCGAAGGCACATGATCTCACATCACAAACGCCTATGGGATCAACACATGAGTAAAAGCAGCACACAAACTGAAAGCCACCATCCTCCTCCTGGTCCAGCATCTTCAGCCACGTCAACCACTGCTGTCCTCCATGCCCCCTATCAACAACCCGCCCCTCCGCCTCTCACCTTCAGCAGTTCCTGCTCATCTGCCCACAGTCAGGTGTCTGTCAAGGAAATGTTTGAGCGTAAGAAGCCAATCTCACAGAGTCACCCCCTTGCCCGGCGTCTGACAGCTGGCTTGTCGGAACTCTTAGCCCGCCAGCTTTTACCATACAAGCTGGTGGAGTCTGAGGCCTTCAAAAAATTTGTCGCTATTGGGACACCGCAGTGGAAGGTACCCGGCCAAAATTATTTTTCACAAAAGGCAATCCCCAACCTGTACTCTATTGTGGAAAATGAAATCATGTCACGTCTGGCACACAGTGTTGGGGCAAGGGTCCATCTGACCACTGATAGCTGGTCTGCAAAGCACGGTCAGGGCAGGTATATCACTTACACTGCGCATTGGGTAAACCTGCTGGCGGCTGCCAAGTATGGAATGCGTGGCTCTGCTGCAGAGGAGTTGGTGACACCGCCACGACTTGCAGGCAGGCCTGCTGCCACCGCCTCTACTCCTCCTACTCCATCCTCTTTGCTAACCTCCTCGGCTGAGTCCTCTTCTGCTGTTGCGTCTTGCTCCACACCAACTGCACCCCCCCAGCTCCCCAGGGGCTATTCCACATGCCAGAAACGACAGTGTCACGCTGTCTTGGGGTTGACTTGCCTGAAAGCAGAGAGTCACACCGGACCAGCACTACTATCCGCCCGGAACGCACAGGTGGATCAGTGGCTGACCCCGCACCAACTGGAGATCGGCAAAGTGGTGTGTGACAACGGAAGCAATTTGTTGGCGGCATTGAATTTGGGCAAGTTGACACATGTGTCGGCCGTGCATGGCACATGTGTTGAATCTGATTGTACAATGCTTTGTGCAGAAGTACCCAGGCTTACAGGACGTCCTCAAGCAGGCCAGGAAGGTGTGTGGCCATTTCAGGCGTTCCTACACGGCCATGGCGCACTTTGCAGATATTCAGCGGCGAAACAACATGCCAGTCAGGGCGCTTGATTTGCTACAGCCCGTCACGTTGGAATTCAACACTGCTAATGTTCGACCGCCTGCTCCAACAAGAAAAAGCGGTCAACGAGTATTTGTATGACCGGGGTGCTAGGACAGCCTCTGCGGAGCTGGGTATTTTTTTGCCACGTTACTGGACGCTCATGCGCAATGCCTGTAGGCTCATGCGTCCTTTTGAGGAGGTGACAAACCTAATCAGTCGCACCGAAGGCACCATCAGCGACATCATCCCATATGTTTTCTTCCTGGAGCGTGCCCTGCGAAGAGTGCTGGATCAGGCCGTAGATGAGAGTGAAGAGGAAGAGTTGTGGTCACCATCACCACCAGAAACAGCCTTACCATCGCTTGCTGGACCTGCGGCAACACTGGAAGAGGAGTCTGAGGAAGAGGAGTCAGAGGAGGAATGTGGCTTTGAGGAGGAGGAACACCAACCACAGCAGGCATCCCAGGGTGCTCGTTGTCACCTATCTGGTACCCGTGGTGTTGTACGTGGCTGGGGGGAAGAACACACCTTCAATGACATCAGTGAGGACGAGGAATTGGACATGAGTAGCTCGGCATCCAACCTTGTGCAAATGGGGTCTTTCATGCTGTCATGCCTGTTGAGGGACCCTCGTATAAAAAGGCTGAAGGAGAACGACCTGTACTGGGTGGCCACGCTACTAGACCCCCGGTATAAGCAGAAAGTCTCTGATATGTTACCTAATTACCGGCAGGCGCAAAGGATGCAGCAGCTACAAAATAAGTTGAAAAGTATGCTTTACACCGCATATAAGGGTGATGTCACAGCACAACGGGAATCCAACAGGGGAAGAGGTGAAAGTAATCCTCCTCCTACCACCACAACCACGCCGGCAAGGACAGGACGCTTTACAGACGTCTTGTTGATGGAGGACATGCGGAGCTTTTTTAGTCCTACGCATCGCCACAGCCCTTCGGGGTCCACCCTCAGAGAACGACTCGACCGACAGGTAGCAGACTACCTTGCCTTAACTGCAGATATCGACACTCTGAGGAGCGATGAACCCCTTGACTACTGGGTGTGCAGGCTTGACCTGTGGCCTGAGCTATCCCAATTTGCCATTGAACTTCTGGCCTGCCCCGCTTCAAGTGTGCTGTCATAAAGGACCTTCAGCGCAGCAGGAGGTATTGTCACTGAGAAGAGAAGTCGCCTAGGTCAAAAAAGTCTTGATTACCTCACGTTTATTAAGATGAATGAGGCATGGATCCCGAAGGGACTGACAGTGGGGAATGCATTTGACTAAAAAAGGCCTGGTGATGACTGAGATGCCTTGGGCTAAAAATGGTCCACACGCTGCTGTATTTAATCATTCTCTGCATGCCGGATGACTTATGTGACGTCTCCGCCACCAACTACGGTTCAAGCCGCAATGTTTTAGTGCACTTTCTGCCTTGAAAACCTCAATTTTTCAGGCCGCTGCTAAAGCAGCGGCTGCAACAATACCTGCTTTTTCATGCATGTGTACATGCCTAATTTTTCTGGCCTCTGGTGCTACACTGTGGCTGCAAAAAAACAAAAAAAAAGGCACATACATGTGTCAATTCCCCTTTGTGATCGTTACCTTGTCGTGGTGAAGGGGCTTGCGTATCACAATGAAGCGATCACCTCTAGGAGGGTGTTGGCACACCCCAGATGATAAGGTCGTTGCTTCATTGTGAACAGACCAAAAGCGATCCGCGGGATAATTTTTCATAGAAAAAACATTCATTTTCTTTCATTCTTTCTGCGGAGCTGGGTATTTTTTGGCCGCGTTACTGAATGCTCATGAACAATGGCTGTAGGCTCATGCGTCCTTTTGTGGAGGTGACAAACCTGGTGGTCAGTCGAACCCAAGGCAACATCATCGACCTCATCCCATATGCGTTTTTTCTGGAGCGTGCCCTGCGAAGAGTACTGGATCAGGCTGTAGATGAGCATGAAGAGGAAGAGTTATGGTCCCCATCACCACCAGAAGCAGCCTTGTCCTTGTCAATTGCTGGACCTGTGGCAATGCAGAGAGAGGAGTCTGAAGAAGAGAAGTCAGAGGAGGAAGGTGGCTTTGAGGAGGTGGAATACCAGCCACAGCAGGCGTCCCAGGGGGCTTGTTGTCACCTTTCGGGGACCCTTGGTGTTGTACGTGGCTGGGTGGAGGAAGAGACCTTCAATGATGTCAGTGAGGACAAGGAACGGGACATGGCTAGCTTGGTATCCAACCTTGTGCAAATGGGGAGTTTGCGGTTGTGCAAATGGACTGACTGACTGACTGTTAAACGGGGAGTTTGGTCTGTCACTGTGAAGCGGGCGTAACCCTTACACTACTTGACCGATACAACATCATACCTGATCGTATTCACACACTGGATGTTTTAAAGCACGTTATTCCAAACAATTTAGGAATGTTAGGTGATTTCTGCCCTTTATGGATCAAAACCCGACTCTGCGTCAACTACGTAATTTTCCATGGGAGTTTTGCCATGGATCCCCCTCTGGCATGCCACAGTCCAGGTGTTAGTCCCCTTGAAACAACTTTTCCATCACTATTGTGGCCAGAAAGAGTCCCTGTGTGTTTTAAAATTCGCCTGCCTTATGAAGTCTATGGCGGTTCGCGAACATTTGCCGATGTTCGCGTTCGCGAACGGCGAAATTTAGGTTCGCGACATCACTACTCCTGACCTCTTCAGTTTTTTTTTAGTTCAGCCCCCGGGTTGAACGAAAGAAAATGGATAGTGTGTACCAGGCTTAACTCTCCCTGTAATCATAACACTAATATTCCTTGTAACACCAACCATAAAACTCCATGTAACCATAAAACTAATATTACCTGTAAACCAAACCATAAACCGCCTTGACACTAATCAACCTTGTAACCCTTACCCTAAACCTCCCTCTATGATTAAGCCCATACTGGACGAAACACGTTAGAGGGGGTTCCCCATAAAGCCATTTGTTTACAAAAAGGAATTCATTATATGCCAAGGCAATGTGCAGACAGGTGCCACTTTGTTGTAGTTGTCCCTGTAAAACTAACACTATTGCTCCCTGTAATTGTCGTTTGTCATTTATTTGAATGGGCTACACTAGTCACAATAAATGTGCCAAAGTATCTTGCGTACCTTTTGGGGCATTGAGCTTCCCATGTCTTTGGGGTCGCCATTGGGGTGCCATAAACAATGAATATACAATAATCCTCACACTAATGTTTCCTGTAACTCTTACTCCAGCCCTTTCTGTAACCCAACCTTTCATACTACTCTCCCTAATATTTGCATAGTTACCTTCCTTGCGTCATCATTTGTTCATGGGGTCAATATTTGGGCACCCCACAGGATCAGACACATGCTAGGATAAAGACCATGAAGCAACTAAACCGCAGACTTGATCTTATATCAGAATATGATCTTAAAGAAGGCAGTCGATATTATAATTGCTGCCTATTTTGTATTGATTGCAATTGTTTCTTAGACGGTATGTGGAATAGTGGCGGGACTCCTGCATTTCTTCTACCTCTCTGCTTTCTGCTGGATGTCTCTGGAAGGGTTGGAACTCTACTTAATGCTTGTCACAGTGTTCAAGACCCAAGTGAAGACTAGATACCTGCTGGCCATGGGATATGGAGTGCCAACTGTGATCATCATAATTAGTGCGGCAGTGTTTCCTACAGGATATGGGACCGACAAACAGTAAGAATTGTATTTGCTATAATATGAAAATTGAAAAGAATATTTGCAATGAAAATATGAAACATTAAGAAAAAAAAAAAAGGCTAATTTAAACTACTTGTCTACTAGAGCCATTCTTTCAGGTTTTGCACACACATTAAAATGCAAATTTTTAGACCTGAAAATGAGTTAAGCCCCAAATGTATACTTTCTGAAAGCAGAGACTCTGTATAATAAAATGGTGGTAGTTTCAGTGTTTTATACCACACGATATTATCGCATGTTTATCAAAAGCAAATTTGCAGTAAAAATACACTGAAGTTAATTTTAGTGCTCACAAACACAATATACGTTATAGGGGAGTGTGATGCGCTTCAGGGGTGTTCTGAATATTATATAAAGTGCTTTTGTGTAATTTTCCACCTATTAATCAATTATATGTATCAAAATAATTTTAAAATGCTATTGCATATGTTTAATTCCAAAATTCATAAATACATCCTTAGTTCATATAAATATAAAGTGCTTGTGTAGATATCCCATTCAGATATTATTATTAGCAAAAAGTGAATACGTGCTTCTTATAAAAAATATAAAAGTGCTCTGTGCATCCAGTGCCAATATAAATATCTCATCAACAGTGAAAAAAATATGTATATATCACATATGTGCAAAAAACAAATAAACATAGCAATGAGTGTCCAATCCAAATGGCGAGCCAAACAGTTCCAGATATTATCTGGTTGTACCAGATAGCTTTATATACAAATAAATAAATAAATAATGGTGATTGGATCGTGCAATTTCTTTTCCTCCACCTTTAATCTCCTTGAGTGATTCCACTTCTAGGTGTGCTATATTCTCACCTCAAAAAAGAGAATAATACGCCTGTATTATTTAGCCGGGGTTGGTGGTTGTTCCTCTCCCTCCTCTATTCCAGCGTGGTATCTGAGAGCCACAATCTCCTCCCAGGGATCCGTTTGTTCCTTCCCGATGTTGTGGTGTCTATGGGGACCTTTAGTGTCTTGCCTTGAGTGCGATCTTTTAGTTGTATATCACCTCCTTAGGGCTCATTAAAGTGATGGAACCATCATTGTGCAGTATTTCAGCATTTATTTAATATAAAAATAGCAGACTTACATTTAAAAATACTTTTGCCAGTATACGATAAACCGCAGTGGGAGCTCTGTCCTGTACCGCACGTCACTTCCTGGTTCCAGGTTCCTACGCATTGCGTCACGGTATATCCTCAGGGAATCCACGATCCAATCACCATTATTTATTTGTATATAAAGCTATCTGGTACAACCAGATAATATCTGGAACTGTTTGGACACACCATTTGGATTGGACACTCATTGCTACATTTATTTGTTTTTTGCACATATGTGATATATACATATTTTTTTCACTGTTGATGAGATATTTATATTGGCACTGGATGCACAGAGCACTTTTATATTTTTTATAAGAAGCACATATTCACTTTTTGGTAATAATAATATCTGAATGGGATATCTACACAAGCACTTTATTATGGCACCTTTAGGACCCAGCTGGCTCTGCCGCTCTGCCCATTTAAGCCCTTGTCCAAAATGGCGCTTTATCGGCCTGAGGAAGGAGCGCATGCTCCGACAACGCGTCGCCGGCGCCAGTACGCATCCCGGAAGTGACGTCAGAACGGCCGGTGCTGTGTCCCTAGTGTATGGGAAGTATCGATCTTCCATTCGCTACTGCCCAGGGCTTCGAGACCGCTTGTGCCATCCTGAATCCGGACATTGGGATCATCATTCCACTTTGCAATACTGCCATGTTGTTTTTATTACACCGCTTGTGAGTACCTGTTCACTGTGTCTATTAAACGTATGATCCTGATATACTGCACTCAGTGTGGCGCCTGTTTTCTCCCTGCACTTTATATTTATATGAACTAAGGATGCATTTATGAATTTTGGAATGAAACATATGCAATAGCATTTTAAAATAATTTTGATACATATAATTGATTAATAGGTGGAAAATTACACAAAAGCACTTTATATAATATTCAGAACACTCCTGAAGCGCATCACACTCCCCATATGTATATCTGTGACTGTTTTATAGTATCAGTTTAAGTGATGCAGCATTAGGGTGGTGGTTGGTATAGAATCCACAATAGCGCAGGAACCATACACCCTAATATACACAAACACAATATGTTACCCAATTTGTTGGTAAAACATGAGGTTCAATGAGTGAATAGAATAGAATATTTTTGGTGGGGTTTTTTTTTTCCATTTTTTTTTATGTACATTGTACCCCATTATCACATTGTATGAGGAAATTTGTCTCTACAAGCTAGCCTGTCACAGCTCCAATCAGTTGGAGCCACACCTACCGAGGGATAACAATACATTACCCATTTGATCTGGGTCCTTGGGTTTTACATGGATCATATACTGTATGTGATATTCAACATCTATTTAACCTCTGCATTTTAAAGCAGGAGCAAACTGCTGCAGAATAAAAAAAAACTGTAAGACAATGGCTTAATGTGCTAGTATGCATCACATCAAAATACTTACCTTAGAACTAAGCGTTTCCAGCGGTGCCCAGTCACTGCTGAGAAGGCTGACATCTTTCCCCGGTTTATCTTCCGGGTTCGTGGGCTCTGGTGCTATGAGTGGCCGTGATGACATCACTCCTGCGTATGCACGGGGGAGCCTTCAGCTCGAGCAAGAAGCTCTGAAGGTCAGGCATAGTGTGACGGACCTTCAGAGCGCATACGCTGGTGATGTCAGTGGCTGCATGCAGGGTGAATATCTCCTAAATGGTGCACGTTCAGGAGATATTAATTTTACCTACAGGTAAGTCTTATTATAGGCTTACCTTTCGGTAAAAATAACAAAGTGGGCTTTACTACTGCTTTAAGCCCGAATCTCTACATCTGATAATCCTTACAGGTAAGCCAGGGCATTGGAGGACCTGGTTGTGTTCCCCACAAACCTTATTATCAGTATCCCAGGTTTACAAGATAGCATGGCTTGGCAGACATTGTTTTGGGTCAGCATGAGAGAGGAACATTCCAAACTGAGAAGAGAATGCATGATAGATTAAGTCAACTAAAATTGTCCTTTTTTTAATGTGCAGCTGCTGGTTGTCCACTGATCGCAGTTTTATCTGGAGCTTCATGGGACCTGTGTGTGTCATTATCTTGGTAAGTGTCCTTCTCAGTACCACCGAATGAACTCATACAATGTTTGATTATTAGATAATGACCTTCATAAAAAAAAAAGGTCAGGTGGGGGGAGGTTATGGGACAGAAAGGTGGGCAGCAATAACCAAATCTCTCAGGTAATGTAACGTCAGGGCTCGATTACAAGCACAGGCCTTGGTGGCAGCCAAACCAGCTAATGACAAGACCTATGTATGTAATCAAACTGAAAAAAGTACAGATAAAGGTCCAATTCACTTCTAGCTCATTCATTTTGTTTTCAATCAAGCTGTGATGAAGGGGGCACTTTTGGACCTCTGAGGTGCATTGGATACTCTTTGGATTGTCCCCCTGACTTTTACTGGAATACATTCTTATCTGGACCTTTTAGCAGTGGTGTGGCACATCAATTTACATTTTTGTTACATTAAGCTACAAGCCAAGGCGACCATAGTGATCCTATGGGGTGTAGAAGCCGCCTGCCCGGGAACCAGATTATATACAGTACATCAACATCAATATTTTAAGATAGGAATGCCAATAAGATAACCTTACGGGTCCAGCATTATTTTTCCACTTTCCTCAAATATCCTAGGCAGACAGGAACAGAGTTAGGAAATATTAGGAACAGAGTTAGGTCTCAATGTTGCAGTAACTAAGACATAGGAGAAGTAAGGGGCTAAAGCCTGGTACACACTACTAGTTCTTTTTAATAACAATCCGATGTTAGTACAGCAATCTTCTCCACTGAGCAGTTATGTTCAGACAGGTGGTCAGCTTCTGCTCCAGAACACTCTGGTCAGTGCTCTTAGCCATTGGCTATTGGCTGAGAGTGCTGATCGCGAGCCGGTCAGTTGCTGGTTTTTCAGCATGCTGGGCCAACAGAAGCCGGCCCAAAGGCCGTGTGCCATACACATGGACTTTTATTGAACCGGCCAATGTCGCCCGACAATCGGCCCATGTGTACTAGGCTTAACTCAGCCCAATCTGCACCAATAACTAAAATATCACTTTAGGATGGGCTGCCCCTTTAAATCCCTGGGAGCAAAAACAGAGCTTTACGTCGCCATCTGCTGTCCATTATTAAAATCTTTCTCCCGCCTTTCAGATTAATTGTGGAATTTTTGTATTGACTGTTTGGAAACTGGCTGAGAAAATGACAGCGATCAACCCAGAGCAAGGCAAATTGAAACGCATAAGGTAAACATCTTTTACTACATTTATTATGTACAATATGCAGTGTTACTTCCTGTAGTTCTGTTTATTTATTCTTCATATGGTAAAAGTCTCTGCACTTGACTTTTACAGATTAACAGTGTTCTTTTCTACATTCACATGGAGGGTTATACAGCTGGCATCTGGTCTGCGAGTTAAGTTAGGGCAAGGTGTATTGCGTTGGGGCAGCCCATCAATTTGACTAGGTTTCCTAATGCACCAAAATGCACAATTTTGGCAGTGCAACTCAATGCGTGTTGTACTACAATGAGCATTTACAAGCGAGGTCTGTTCAAAATGAATGGCACCGCAACGCAACTTTCATACTGCAGGTTGCTGCAATAAAACAATGTGAAACTTTATTATTAAAATACCTAAGAAGGATATCAATCAAGAAAATCATTGTAAAAGCCTATTGGCTATAGATAAAAAGGTAATATGTTGCCAAACAATCAATATAAATGCGAACTTATAAAAAGAAGAAATCTCGGTCTGTATGGGGCCAGCACAGTGTCTACATCCTCTGACTGCCTCAATTAGCAAAAGTATGAAGATCTAGGACACACCACCTGCCACATTATACAAAAAAAGATTAGTTAAACCCACAAGTGCTTTTTTTTTTTTTTTTTTTAAACACTGCTATTCCCTTTAGGCTACGTTCACATCTAGGCATTGCTATTTTATAGGCGTTTTACAGGCGTTTTTTTATAGGCATTTTATAGGCGTTTTTTTGCAGGTGTTTGGAGGAAGGCATTGACATCCAACAAAAACGCCTGTAATCTGCCTAAAAAGAAGCTCATGTACTTTTTGGAGCGTCGGGCGTTTTGCTCAAGGTGTCGGAACACTCAGATGTGAACAGGGGCCATTGAAATGTATAGGATTGTTGGGCGTTTTTTGAGCTGATCCTTAGAGCTGAAAAACGCCCCAAAACGCTTACATGTGAACTTAGCCTTATACTGGCTTCTGATATTTACAAATGCATCGATTTAGAAATTTGGATGAAAGGTTTAGCACTGGGAAACACTTTTTGAAAGATAAATTGTGCATTTGATATGCAATTATATAGATCAGACCAAAATGAGGGGCGAATGAGGAGGACAGAGGGACAGGGGGACTTTGTTCCAAATCAGGGACAGTACCTCGAAATCAGGGAGCTATGCAACAGTTAGTGTCAAAGTGCATGCATATACTATCAGAAATAGCTTTCACCAATTCAACTTGCATAGGAGGTATGCCAAAAAAGTGTTTACTGTCCAAGTAGTATATTAGAGCAAGACTACACTATACACTGAACATATAGGCAAAGAAAGACCATGCCTTCTAGAACACTACACCGTGGGTTGATGAATCAAAGACAGAGTTGTCTGGTCACAGTAATAGTAGACATGTTTAGTTCAAACCCAAAGGAGGAGAACCTCATGACATCTGTGAGTTGATGTCTGAGACTGATGGACAGCTGTGCAAAAACACCCACAAAATAATTTCTGCTGAAGGGGCAATATCAGCTTCTGAGGCCAAGGATGTTCTCACGTTTTCTACAGTACATGTTACATCTATTGATATTTTTGTTAAATAATTGTTGAATTTGAAAATGGAATTTTCCTTGTTTTTTTACAAGTATATGACTATGTGTAGGTATTGCTTGAATGAAGATCTAATGTTTGCCTGTGCAAATATGTTTAAAAAGTCAACAATTTACATGGGGTGTGCTTTTTATTTCACATTACTATATCTGTCTAGACTTACTATTTGGTAGCTATCTGAATTCAGTTTGTGCCTATTATGTAGATGACTTGCATAATTCTGACAGAATAAGCTCTAACTTTTGATTCTGAACTATTAGGAGTTTGACGGTGACCTCAGTTGCCCAGCTGTGCATTCTGGGGTGTTGCTGGGCATTTGGATTCCTCATGTTTGGGAAGACAGAGTTAGTTTTTGCATACGCATTCACCATCTGCAACGTTCTGCAAGGAATACAGATCTTCTTCCTGCACTGCCTCATGAACAAAAAGGTTGGTAGAACATAAAAGGTGTGGTGATTGGCTGAAAAGCAGGGTTGGATCGCTGCATGGCTGACATAGGCCAAGGGGGCGGCGCAAAGCCATCCACACATTATGTTGCTGATGGCCAATAATGCATTCCTAAATATAATTAAAGTTTCCAAAAAGCAAACAAGAGAAACCCTGGGAAATGCATACCTTGTGCAGTTAAACCTTTAATGATCAAAGTTTTAAAATCAACAATGGTTCCACTGTGTACAGGTGCCCCACAATCCTTATATCTGCTTAGAATGCGACATTTAGGAGACACCACCTTGCAGCATCCCGTTCCACAAGTCCAGCTAGACTCTGCTACCTATCTCTCGTGACAGAGTGGATCCCGCCGGGAACCAGTGCGAACCCATGCGTGCATATAATTAAGTCTTTATCATCATGCGGCTAGGTCCCTAGGGTCTCCGCCATGCTGGGGGCAATGACCGCTCGGTAGGTAGGATATGAACCGCTTCCCTCACTAGGCATGAGACCCGTCACCCCTGCCAATACCACTCTCCCACTATCTGGTTGTTATATCCTCCTTGGCTTGTACTTGCTCCTAGCAATGGCATGTCACCACTTCACCCCGTGTGTATGCATTACCGACCTTTCATGACTTTTTACTCGCATTATCAGCAGTAATGCATTTTTATTTGCTGCTAATATCATTTACATGCTCTAAAAAGTGCATAAAAAAAATGGACATGCAACACACGGAAGTGCACTAGTGTACACGTGTTGGCATGCATTAAAGGTAGGTGTGACCGAGCCCTTATTTAAAGATAGAAACATTCAGAATAGCGATTTTTCTCAACAAGGGATCTAAATGACTTCAACTGGACCTGCTTTAAAGCGATCCAGTTGCCAAATGGAAGTAAAAATCAGCTCACTGTAATAGAAGATAAATACTTACCTCTTCAACAGGTGGTGTGCTAAAACTTTGCTCTTGAAGAGCTCCAAGAGTGGCTGCTATCTGACACTTCATGGTTTGTCAGTTATTGCATCCCCCACTGGGTAATATGTTTTCTTTCCACCAACTCTTAACTACTGTAAGCCGGAAAGCTGTGGGGATAGGCAGGAGGATCCATTGAGCGCAGTAGCGACCAGGAGATCGACACCCCCAAAAGTGTTGGTTCAGCTTAAGATTTTGGCGGACAAATTTTTTCTGAACGCAAAGGTGTTTCCACAACATAGGCAGAAGGAAAGGTATTTACATTCTCCTTACTTATTACAGGTATTCTTATAGCACCGACAATTTACACAGTCAATTACAAATATATATTGTACATTCACATCAGTCCCTGCCCTCAAGGAGCTTACAATCTAAAGGTTTTTTTTCTACCTATGTTGATATTCTTGATCGAATTCTTTTATTAAGAAAAGGGGCTGAAAACGATAGATTGCTCCATGGTCAGTAAATAATTTATCATTTACCTGTTTACTTTTTCAAAAATGCCACTTTTTTTTTTCCACAGGTTCGGGAAAAATATGTTGAAGTGATTTGTGCACTCGCTCATTTCAGGTCTCCACTCTACTCCGAATTCAGCAACAGCACCAATGTAAATACACAGAGCAGGGTAAGAGGAAGCCTTTATATTCTTTTAGCCACATTTAGGGATAACTCCATTCATTATAGGAAATTCAATATGGAGCAGGTTATGTAGTTTGAATTATAAAGGTTACTTTCAGCACATGCAGAGCTGCAATATTTTGTGCTCAACAAATATTCTAGATACCTTACCTTAATCTTCTGTCTTGGAGGGTTCTCATTTATCTAGGTCATGGTATGTCAAATTGTAGTTAGTCACAATAAATTGTACTTATTCTGTAAGGGGGTGTCCCATGTCCAATTTAAAACCTAACTACGGCTGTAACTTGGTGCAAAAGATGAAGTTAGCCTTTAGGATGGGCTTTTTATCTTTATCATCTTTCAAGATTGGGATCTCATTCACTGGAACCATCTGTGCCCTAGTCAAGTAGGAAATGGCCAGATCAACAGCATGAGATACCTATTTTATTTTTTTAGAATTCCGCCTCTATGGGGTACTACTGAGTCAAAAGGTGAGCCCAATACATCATTCATTATGTCCTACAAACGAGGGATCACTGGGAAGGATTTGGGATGTTTTGTGGCTGCCAGAACCCAAACCCAGTGACTTTTGGAGAGGAGACCCCCACAAGCGTTAACTTCAAGTTAATATGCACCATATCAGCTAGGAAATCCACAGTGGTCTGTGACTGAGACAGCCCTGGACCCTGAGATTTCTCCTGGACTTCCTCATCTAGAGAGAATTTCCAATCACCTGAAGGCTTCTTCCATTTGAGGATGATCCATCAACACCTCATCCTCCCCCAAAATGGAGAGTGGGGGAAGAAGAGCTCCCCACGCTTGTGTCCGAGGCATTCCAAGTTAGAAGCTCCGAGAGCTGATCTTAAAAACCAGTAGCGCAGAGAATCCTTCCTTCAACACAAAAGAAGATTGTGCATAAGATGGTGGAAATACCATATAAAGGCAGGGCTAATCTAACATTTCAGGGAGCCATTAGAGGGGGTCCTCCCTAACTAAAAGAAGTATTAGACAGCCCACCCCTTTAACCCCCCCCCGTGGGGCCATGGCTTGCTGAGGACGAATAGGCCCGCAGTACTCTAAAGGGGAGCAGCTGAGAGGCATTTCAGTCCAAGCTGCAACACCTATGTGGCAAGTCACCCTAAAATAGACAAGTGTCCCAATACTAGCTGCTATCCACTGGCACTGACTGAGCTGTAGTGCAGGGATAGACAACCTCGGCACTCAAAGTGTGGTGAAACTACAAATCCCATGTGGCATTGCAAGACTTTGATAGCCACAGACATGACCCCCCCCCAAAGACATGGGCATGATGGGATTAGTAGTTTCACAAGAGCTGGAGTGCCAAGGTTGCCTGTCCCTGATGTAGGGGCTGAGAACAGAGCCACTGGAGCTGTATTTGCAGAAGTGTCGAACACACATGCAGTTGCAAAAATGGCACCTACACAGATGTGTGTGTGAGGATGTTGTTGTCACATGCATCATGGCGGTCCACCCCTTTCGAACACCACTACAGCGTCGTAGTGCTACACACCGGAATCTCAGCCTGTATTGTCCCAAAGCACAACTTTGTAAAGGACTACCATATGCTCTACCATCAGAGGTACTTACCAGTCTAGCTGCAGGGCCAAAACGTCCAATCTTCCCCCTCTCACAGCTGCCCTATAGAAAGCTTGACTCCCTACCAGGAGGGGTACTGCCCTGGACCTGTAAAGCACCCTGCCAGTGACATATTCTTTAGCCTGTTCCCACTCTTTGCATGCAGGGTCCACGTCCACTTGGACCTGCAGGCGACCTATACAGTTGATGCCCATTTCTGCCTTAGCAGGGGTATTTAGATTAGTGTGAAAAACAGGGGGCTAATGCAAGCCATAAATGGATTGAGTTTCAACTAGTCCAGCATAAACCAGACAAATTTTGATGCATCTATCGCCATTCCCGTTCGAGAGGAGTTAAATGGATCAACTCCTCTCCAACTGTTGGTATATTTTTGTTTGAGTGCTGGTCAGTCTTTTCTTACATCAGAGGAGTCCCCGGAGTCAGAATACAATAGCACAGCAGGAAGGATTCCTTCTTCCACCCAGATTGTGTGGATGGAGAAATCCCTTCATTGATCACCTGGCTGATCAAAAAAAGAAAAAAAATGATCCCTCTATAACTAGCTTAACGCGGAGCTCCAGTCTTTTTTGCTTTTATTAAATGTCAGCAGCTACAAAAAGTGTAGCTGTTGACTTTTAATGAACACACTCACCTGTCTTAGGATCTAGCGATGTGGCTGCCCGAACCCTCAAGACTCTCCCTCTCCTTGGCGCCGGCATTACATTTGTGGGCACCCAGCTATGACAGCTTGCGACTTCATCAGGACCTGTGATGTGTCCCAAAAGATTACAGGGAGGGGAGAACTGGTGTGGGCACCTGTCAAAACTAGGTAACCACTCACCCAAACAAATAACATGCCAAATGTGGCATAGGAGGGGGAAGGACTGCTTAAAGCGGAACTTCCTTTTTGGGTGAAGCCCTGCTTTACCCTGTGACACAAGAATTTCAGAGACATCTGCAGGCACATCCATCACCCGACACTAGCTCAAACTGAGACCTAGCCAAGCTGGAAGAGTTATGCTTGGCCAGGAAAAAATTTTGGCCAGTGTCCATTCACCTAAAGATGGCAGAATTACCCAGGAAGTCATGAATTTGAAGTACAGTAAAACCTTGGATTAAGAGTAATTTGGTCTGAGAGTGTTTTGCAAGACAAGCAAAATTTTGTTTTATCAATTTTGACTTGATAAACAAGCGATATCTTGATATACAAGTAGCATCGTGTCACAACTGAGTATAAAAGAGAAGAGAGGTGCCTCTAAGTGTAGCAATATGGTTACATTTATTGAAGGTACATTTAGCAACTCACATGATTGATGATTAAAATAGGCACATCTTAATACAGTGCCTTGCAAAAGTATTCACCTCCTTGGCATTTTTCACGTTTTGTTGCCTCACAACCTGGAACATGGATTGTTTGAGGATTTGCATAATTTAATTTACAGAACATGCCCACAACTTTTTTGAAGCAAACAACAAATAGGACAAAATAACAGAAAAAGTCAATGTGCATAACTATTCACCCCCCCTAAAGTCAATACGTTGTAGAACCACCTTTTGCGGCAATCACAGCTCCAAGTCGCTTTGAATAAGTCTCTATGAGCTTGCAACATCTTACCACTGGGATTTTTGCCCATTCCTCCTTGCAAAACTGCTCCAGCACCTTCAAGTTGGATGGTTTGCACTTGTGAACAGCAATCTTTAAGTCTGACCACAGATTTTCTATTGGATTGAGTTCTGGGCTTTGACTAGGCCATTCCAACACATTTACATGTTTCCCCTTAAACCACTCAAGTGTTGCTTTAGCAGTGTGTTTGGGGTCATTGACCTGGTGGAAGGTGAACCTCTGTCCTAGCCTCAAATCACGCAGAGAGTGGTACAGGTTTTGCCCAAGAATATCCCTGTATTTAGCACCATCCATCTTTCCCTCAACTCTGACCAGTTTCCCATTACCGGCTGCTAAAAAAAAAACATCCCCACAGCATGATGCTGCAACCACCATGTTTCACTGTGGAGATGGTTTTCTTTTGGTGATGTGTTGGGTTTGCACCAGACATAGCGTTTTCTTTGATGGCCGAAAAGTTCAGTTTTAGTCTCATCAGACCAGAGCTCCTTCCTCCATACCTTTTGGGAGTCTCCCACATGCCTTTTCACAAACTCAAAACATGCCGATTTGTTTTTTTGCTGAAAGTAATGGCTTTTTTCTGGCCACTCTGCCATAAAGCCCAACTCTATGGAGCGTACGGCTTATTGCCCTCCTATGCACAGATACTCTAGTCTCTGCTGTGGAACTGCAGCTCCTCCAGGATTACCTTAGGTCTCTGTGCTGCCTCTCTGATTAATGCCCTCCTTGCCCAGTCTGTGAGTTTTGGTGGGCGGCCGTCTTTTGGCAGGATTGCTGTTGTGCCATGTTCTTTCCATTTGGTTATGATGGTGCTCCTGGGGATCATCAAAGATTTGGATATTTATTTATTTATTTTTTTTAAGATAACCCTGACTTGTATTTAACAACATTGTTCCTTACTTGTTTGGAGAGTTGCTTGGTCTTCATGGCAGTGTTTGGTTAGTGGTGCCCCTTGCGTAGGTGTTGCACTCTCTGGGGCCTTTCAAAAAAAGCTGTGTATGTAATGACAGATCATGTGACACTTAAGATTGCACACAGGTGGACATCATTTCACTAATTATGTGACTGCTGAAGGCAAGTAGTTGCACCAGAGCATTTATGGGCTTCCTAACAAAGGGGGTGAAATACATACGCACATGCCAATTTTCTTTTTTCTATTTCTAAAGAATAGTTTTATGTATATATTTCTCTCATTTCACTTCACCAACTTAGGCTATTGGGTTCTGATCCATCACATAAAATTCAGAATAACAAAACATTGAACTTAAGGCTGTAATGTAACAAAATAGGTCAAAAGTAAATTGGGAGGGGTGAATACTTTTGCAAGGCACTGTATGCAGGCATCCAGGGTAAAGCTGTCCATATAGACCAGAGATATGCAAACTGTTACCCTCCAGCTGTTGCAAAACTACAGGTCCTGTTATGGGTGCTATGCCTCATGGGACTTTTGGTTCTGCAACATCCAGAGGGACACAGTTTGCATACCCTCATATAGACCATCCTCCCCACAGCCATCCCTTCCACACAGCACTCCACGAGCGATTCAAGCCTTGCTTTTAGATCGCTCTACTGCAGGGTAGTCTTCCCAGTCATGATTGCAGACTTGAGAGCTGGCAGTGTGGAGGACAGTCTATGTGGACAGCTTTACCCCGGATGCCTGCATACTTAGATGTGCTTCTTTTAATCAACCATGTGAGTTGCTAAATGTTGTACCCTTTATTAAATGTAACTATAGTGCTACACTTAGGAGGCACCCCTCTTCTCTTTTATACTCTGTAGCTCCTGCTGGATTTTGCTTCTAATCCCCTTGTGGAGGCTGCAATTTGTGGATGAACAATTTATGGTTCCACAACCTATCACATTGCTAAAAACTTTTTATATGGACTATAAACTAAAGGACTTCTAAACAAATGGTTGTGGAACAAATCATGTGAGTTTCCATTATTTCCTATGGGGAAGTTCACTTTGATATACGAATGCTTTGGATAACAAGCATGTTTCTAGAACTAATTATGCTCGTGGGTTTTATGAACATCAGAGAAATGGTTTTAACAGCAAGTCAAAAATCCCATTTTCTCTTTCGTTCATTGACAGACATAGCTCCTGATTGTAACCATTGGGACATCCCAAAGCTGTGTTAAACATGAGGAATGGGAAAAACAGAAAAGAAAATGCCCAATGTTAACTACAGTGATACCTCGGGTTCACAAACTTAATTCGTGAACTGACTCTGGTCACGAACCGAATTGGTTGTGAACCGAGGCACATTTTCCCATAGGGTTCAATGTAAATCCGGTCTGACCTTTTTTTGTTTTTGTAGCACAAAAATAGGAAACAAATTACAATACACATTAGTACAGTATAGTAATGTATAAAGAGAGAAAACGAACCTTGCTTGAGAGGACTTCTGGCATGGAGGAAGGCTGTGAAATACAATACAGTAAGTACAGTACTGTATGTGCTAAAAAGCACACCAAAAAGCCAAAAGTCTCTTCACAGTACCTTTCTGTGTCTCTTCTTCTCTCCACGGTCTTCCTACAGGAAGTCACGACCATGTGACAGCCTGGAAATAGCATTAAAATGGCCGCGGCTCCTGTTCGTGAACTGAAGCGGAGTTCGTGAACCGGAGCATATTTTTATGAACTTTTCTGTTCGTGAACCGAGGTATCACTGTATAGCCAACTAGGTAAACCGGAGCTCAACCAAAACAACTGGAGCTCACCTGAAAAAAAAAAAAAAATACACCCTCAAAGAGGACCAGGTCCTCTAAACCGCATCCTGAAAAACCTTGTGGCCAAAGGAAGAATCAACAGATGCCAACACATCCACTCTATAGAACTTGGTGAAAAAAAAAAAAAAAAAAAAAAAAAAAAGAGTACACCGACGATCAGATGGCCACCTTGCAAACCTGTGCCACTGATGCCTGACGGAAGGCCCAGGAGGCACTGACCGCCCGAGTAGAATGCACCTTGAGAGGGAAAGGAGGAACCGACCCTTGATGGAATAGACCTGAACCACCATCTGTCTGATCCATCTGGAAATGGTCGCAGAGGAAGCGGACAACCCTTTCCAAGGCCGATCCGTGAGCACAAATAGCAAGTCAGACTTCCTAAAAAGGACTCTCTAGCTGCAAGGTACACCCTAATTGCCCAGACCACATCCAAGGTATGCAAAGCAATTTCCTTTGGATGTTTTGGCCTGGGACACAGGAAAGTCAACACAATGTCTTCATTCAAATGAAAATCAGAGAACCAGGAGGAACGAATGACAGACAGAGGCAAAGAACCACCAAGTAAGGTGAATGACAGGATAGCGCCATCAATTCCGACAACCTGCGCGCATAGGTGACGGCCCCCAAAAAGGCCACCTTCTGGGACAGTGTAAGCAGAGTAATCTCCTGAAGTCTCTCAAAAGGAGGTGCCTGGAAGACAGAGCACCAAATTGAGGTCCCAAGGTGGCAATAGAGATCGCACTGGAGGGGTCAAGTGCCTAACTCCATGAGGAAAAGTTTGTACCATCGAGTATGTGGCCAAGGGCCATTGAAAGACGACTGCTAACCCCCCCCCCCCTCGAAGGAAGGTCAAGATCCGACGAACCACCGAAAAAGAGCAAGGATGAACCCCAAGAGACTCACACCACGCAATGCAAGTCTTCCCCGTACGATGGTAGATCTTCCTAGAAGTAGATTTCCTAGCTTTTAACAGCATTGGAAGCACCAAAAGCCAAGCCGTCAAAGCCAGCGACTGTAAAGGAGGATAGAAGTTTGGTCCTTGGGACAGCAGATCCTCCCTGATAAGAACCTTCCAAGGAACGTCGGCGACAAGCCGCACCGGATCGGCATACTAAGCCTGGCGAGGCCAGTCCGGGCCATTAAGATGACTGGAATTCCTTCTGTCTCATTCCTGCATAGAAGTCTTGGCAGAAGCTTGAGAGGAGGGAAGGCGTAACTTAGACGATTCTAACCCCCCCCCCCCCCCATAGCATCAGCGCACCCACCAGCATATCTGTGGCGCCCACCAGAGGATCCCATGACCTAACCACAAACCTCTGCACCTTTCTGTTGAGCTGAGACACCAACAGATCCACCTTGGGGATGCCCCACCGGAGACACAACGGATGAAACCCCTCTAGATGAAGGGACCACTCCCCTTGGTCCAACGCCTACTGACTGAGGTAATCCCCTGCCAGTTTTCCACCCCTGGAATGTGTACAGCGGAGAGGGCTGGAACAATCTGTTCTGTCCACCTTATAATGCCAACTACCTCCAGAGCCACCAGGACACTTCTTGTGCCCCCCTGATGATTGACATAATCCAATGCCTTGGCATTGCCAGATTGAATGCACACTGGACATCCCTGAAGACGATCGGTCCAGGCACAGTCTAATTGCTCGGAGTTCCAAGAAATTGATCAGTAGTCTGGACTTCCAGTGTCCAGATCCCCAAGCAGATTTTTTGCCGAGGACTCCTCCCCAGTCAGACAGGCTGGCATCCATGGTGACTGCTGTGCAGTACAACGGGAGGAAGGATTTTCCCAGCCAAAGCACAAAGCCACTATATCAGGGACTCTTTCGGTCCCCAGCTCAGCCAGATCCGATAGTCCAGAGACTGCAGATTCTTGTCCCTTTTGCCCAGAATCTCCCTTTGCAGGGACCTTGTATGGAACTGGACAGCAGGAGACAAATTGCAGCCTGCAGTTTCTGGAGTTTGTCCAGAGGAAGGAGCACTCTAGCTAAGGCCAAGTCCAGAGTCAGACCCAGAAAGTCCAGCTTTGTGGACGAAACCAGAGCAGACTTCTGAAAATTCAGAATCTAGCCAAACTTCCTCAAAGTTCGTATGTTGATTTCCAGTTTTTCCACCAGAGCAGTAGGAGATGCCGCTCAGGTCGTCCAAGTAGCCCAGTACCGCAAACTCCCATTAGCGCAACAATACTAGCACCAGGGCCAACACTTGTGAAAACCCAAGGAGCAGAGGTGAGACCAAAAGGGTAACACCACAAACTGATAATGTTCCTCTCCCACAGCAAAGCAGAGAAAGCGCTGGTGACCGACCTATATTGGAATGTGAAGGTAAGCGTCCTTGATGTTGATGGGAGAAAAAAAAAAAAAACCCTGATTCAGGGAAGCCACCACCACGTGAATGAACGCCATTCTAAACTTCTGCACCCACACAAAGAAGTTCAGCGCCTTGAGGTCCAGAATTGGATGCACCTTGCCTTCCTTCCTGGGGACTGTAAACAGGTTTGAGTAAAACTGCTGAACCAGGACAATCACCCTTTGAAGTAAAAAGTCTTGCACCGCCCCAAAAGAGCCTGTTAAGTGGACTGTGGACAGTCGCACGTTGGCAGGAAATGTTCCGGCGGGTAAGAACTGAACCTGATCTTGTAGCCAGACCGTATGACCTCATGGACCCACCTATCTTGTACCAGGGAAGTCCATGAGTCCGGGAACCAGTGTAGATGTCCCCTTATCCCAGATACGGGTGAGGGTGCACACCTTCCTGATGAAGGGGCCTTGTCTGGAGAAGCCCGCTCTTGACTTGCCAGACCCAGTTCTCTTGGATACTCCATGAGGCCCTGAAGGGCTTCGATCCCTTGTCAGTCGACCGAGGGATGATAAAACTTCTTATGAGCCGAGACGAGGGTCCTTGCCCTTACCTGCCTGCAGAAAAAAGGTACTCTTCCCCCCTGTGAGACCTTTAATGAGGTCATCCAGAGTAGCACCAAACAGGTGATCTCCTTGAAAGGGAAGAGTAATCAAGGCCTTTTTTTTTTTTTTAAAGTCTGGTCCGCAGACCAACATTTTAGCCAAAAGACACGCCGAAGCACCACTTCCGAAACAGAGAGCTGAGCCACATCCAAAGAGGCATCACAGATAGACTGCAGCCCCTGGAACAGCTGGGTCCACCAGCTCAGCAAAGGCCGGGGGAGCTACTCCCCCGCAAAAGCCTAGCCCATTCAATCTAGGCTTATTCAACACAGTACATAAAGGATGGTAACTCACATTTTATTGTGCCACTAGTAGGCACATCCAAATTAGCAGAGAGTAGTGCTGTGTTCGAATGCCGCTCGGTAACAGCCTGCGTTCCACAATGCGTTCCGACAGCGGGCAGAAGTGACAAATTGGAAGGGTTTACCGAAACCATGGTTGGTTTCGGGGATCACTTCCGCCCGCTGCTGGAACGCACGCTGTCACACACAGCACTGCTCTCTAATTAGGATGTGCCGATTAGTGGCACAATAAAACGTGAGTTACCATCATTTACTGTTGAATAAACCTTTTAAAACGTTATTATGCAATCATATTTTTTAAAATTTTTGGGGAAACTGCAATAATATCCTGATTGAGGGGATAAGTTTACCACCTATCTATAGTGGATCCAGTGAGACCATCCATCTACTATATACCCAAGAAGCCTGCTACACAAATACATAAAGCAAGCTGGGTCCTGGAGGCCCTTTGAGTTCTGGTGAGTTACCCTCACATTGTCTGGTGAAGGAACATTTTAAGCACAAGCACTTTTCCTAAATAAGATCTACTCAGCATCTTGCATCACTTGTTTGTGGTGGAATTTCTGCACAACTAATATCGATGCACTTTATGAAATTATGGACTGAATGTATATTTATATGTAGTTTTTGAATTGGATGCGATTTTTGCACTTTATGAATTATTGGAATTTAGTATTTATTTAGCACCTAGCACGTTTTGATTCGGTGCCTCATATTGCCACTTCTACTTTATATATTAGTTACACCTTGCTAGTACTGGTTTGGACCCCCTTTTCCCTACAGAACTGCCTTCATTCTTTGTGGCATAGATTCAACAAGCTGTTGGAAACATTCCTCAGAGATTTTGGTCCATATCGACATGATAGTATCACGCAGTTTCTGCAGATTTGTCAGCTGCACATGCATGATGCGATTCTCCCATTCCTCCACATCCCAAAAGTGCTGTATTGGATTGAGATCTGGTGACTGTGGAGGCCATTGGAGTACAGTGACCTCATTGTCATGTTCAAGAAACCAGCGGTGAGATAGTTTGAGCTTTGTGACATGGTGCATTATCCTGCTAGAAGGAGCCATCAGAAGATGGGTAAACTGTCAAAGGGATGGACATGGTCAGCAACAATACTCAGGTAGGCCGTAGCATTTAAATGATCCTCAGTTGTTACTAAGGGGCCTGAAGTGTGCCAAGAAAATATCCCCCACACCATCAGCAGCCTGAACCGCTAATACAAGGCAGGATGGATCCATGCTTTCATATTTACACCAAATTATGACCCTACCATCTGAATGTCGCAGCTGAAAAAGACTCAAAGCAGGCAACATTTTTTCCAATCTTCGATTGTCCAATTATGGCGAGCCTGTGCAAATTGTAGCCTCAGTTTCTGGTTCTTAGCCGACAGGAGTGGACCTGGTGTAGTCTTATGCTTCTGTAGCCCATCTGCTTTAAGGTTTGATGTGTTGTGTGTACAGGGATGTATTCTGCAATACAGTACTTTGGTTGTAAGGAGGGATTATTTGAGTTACTATTGCCTTTCTATCATCTTGAACCAGTATGCCCATTCATTCTGACATCAAGGCATTTTCGGCCACACAACTTCCGCTCACTGGATATTTTCTCTTTTTCAGACCATTCTCTTTAAACCCTAGAGATAGTTGTGCATGAAAGTCCCAGTAGATCACCAGTTTTTGAAATACTCAGACCAGCCCGTCTGGCACCAACAACCATGTCATTCTCAAAGTCACTTATATCCCCTTTCCCATTCTGATGCTCGGTTCAAACTTCGAGGTAGTCTTCACCACATCTAGATGCCTAAAATGCACTGGCATGCTGCCATGTGATTGGCTGATTAGAAATTGGCTGATTAGAAATTTTGTGTTACCAAGCAATTTAACAGGTGTACCTCAAAGTGGTCAGTGAGTGTATATATTTGTATGATGTAACAGTAACTTTTCCTGGAAGCACCTGAGCTCCAAAATTTAAAAAAAAAAAAAGTGTGCCCACCTACCTTTGGCCATATATTGTAGATGCAGTTGACCATAGGGGCAAAACTACAGTACAAGTCCACATTCCCTGCCAAATCCCTTTCTTGTACACAATACAGAGGGGTATACATGGAAGTGGTATTACATAACCACTTGAAGACCAGACCTTTTCTCGCACTTTACATGTAACATTCAGTTTTTTGCTGGAATACTTAGAACCTCCAAAAATATTTTTGAAAGCAGAGGCCCTAGAGAATTGGTGGGTTTTGCAATTTTTTTTATGTCACAGTATTTGCGCAGCAGTTTTTAAAACACAATTTTTGGGAAAAAATACACTTTAATTTTAATGCAAACAAACAATACATAACCCAATTTTTTTTTGTTAACATATAAAAAGAGGTTACGCCAAGTAAATAGATAACAAACAGGTCATGCTTTAAAAAGGTGTACGCCCGTGCAACAATGAAAAACGACGTCAATTTTACTAACCATAAGTGATGCTTTAAAAGCCTTTACAAGTTACCACTTTAGATTTACAGAGGTCTAGTGCTAGAATTCCTGCGCATGATCTGACGTTTGCTGTGATACCTTACACGTGAGATGATCGCTGTTTGCATGCAGGATTTTTACACTATTTAAATTTCTATTACCCAATTTCTTTAAATTTATTTTACACTATTTCTTTAAATTTCTTTTACACTATTTCTTTAATCACCTTTTTGCTGTCACAAGGAATGTAAACATCCCATGTGACAGCAACAGGCATGTGTCAGGTACTCTTTATGGAGGGATCTAGGGGTCTTTGCATGTCTTGTGACAGGATGTCTAATGTGTTTCTCGTTACAGGCCAAGGTAAGCAAGGAGTCTGGCTTATGATGGATCCTGCACACTTTGCAATCTTTTGTGGCGCAACTTCCACAAAGACTTACTTTGCACTTCCCACTTGCCTTAACCCGGACTGGTTAAAAAAAAAAAAAAAAAAAAAAAGACTGATCTGCCAGCAGAATACGCCAGCAGGCTGCACTTTTCACTTTGTGCTGATCACCTCTGACCAAAGGGAACACCCCACAATACTTCCAAGGAAGAAACCGATGATAAACTATTATGAACGAGAAGGACACAGGATCTAAACAATAAAAAAGTTTAATTTCTTTCCCTTCTTTACACAAAACCAAACTCAATAAAAAACCCAGATTTTGTAAAACCGAAATATTTCCCACAGGATGTGTGCAGCCAGACAAGAGCGGAAACTAAATCAGAGATGAGGACGTACTCCTAGCAGGACAGCAGGGGGCAGCGTTATCGACTCTGTTCGACTGTAAAGAAAGAAGAAAAAAAGCCAAATAAATATTTGACAAAATGTTCTTTAAGTAAATATTCCCAAGGCAATGCTTCTGTCCAAGGTACAATTTTTATCTATGTTACAATTGCATTTGTATATTATGCTAATAAAATGAAAGCCCACATCAGTATATTCTGTGGGGAAATCCATCACAGCTTTACTACATGTCCTCTTTGTCTTGAATACTCCCTGCATGGAGTTTGTATGTTCTGTGATTGCATGATGGTTTCCACCCACATCCCTAAGACATGCTGGTAGGTTAATCAGCTCCTGTCTAAACTTGCCCTAGTATGTATGCCTGGAGTTAGGGATCTTGGATTGTAAGCTCTGAGCGCAGGGACTGATGTGAATGTATAATGTGTAGAATATCAGTGCTAAATAAATATCTCCTGAACTTCCCATTTACTGCAAACATTCAGTATACATAAAATAGACTGATTTCACTTACTGTAAGTGGATATGTCTATCTCATCGGGTAATTCACCCACGTTGACTTCAAATCTGTCTTGGACATCATTCAGGATTTTGGCATCCTCCTCGTCAGATACAAATGTTATGGCCAAACCTTTTGTGCCAAATCTGCCAGCACGTGCCACCTGCACAGAATGCAAATCAGTCAAAGCAACGAAACAGACTTCAAAAGTCACTTGAGGTTTTTGCAAATTTTCACTGCAAGATTAGAACTACTTTAAAGAATGGTTTCCATGCACGCAGCATACCTAAAAATTTTACCTTTGTTTGGCCAACTTCACACTGGCATTAGAAGCAGGCGTTTGAGAGGCTTTAAAAACGCCCCATAAATGCTTATACAATGGACAGCACAGTGCTGTTCACACTATCAAATATGAAGTGTTAGCGTTGCTTCAAAACTGAAGCCTCATGTCGAGTCAGCAGGCATTTGAAGCCTTTCAAGGCCTCCCATTCAAGTCTATGGTGACGCTTTGCAAACGCTCAGGTAGTTGCGGGCTGTTAAGATTAGCCTATTAACTGTAATGGAATAGGAGTTCATGGAGCAGTTTTAACGCAGCTTATCAAAACGCTTCAAAACTGCCCATAGGGCGTTTTACAAGTGTTGAGGAGTCAAAAATGCTGCCCAAACACCTAACGCCCCTACTAAAGCTCAATAAAGAGAGTCTAGCACCCATACACATAGATGTGTGTGTTAAGCATTAGAAATTTAGTCAAGTGTGAATGAGCCTTAGTGTTTGGAGCTGACTTTGGGCAAGCTGTAAGCTATTCTAAACAATTTGAAATGGAAGCAATCTGGCCGCACTGACACGCAGAGTTGTCCCATATTAAAATATATTGCAGAAGCTCAACTTTTAAACATTTAACCATTTGTTGAGACAGTGCACAAATCTAGGGAATCTGATAAGATTTGCCAACAAAGTGAAGCCCCCACACACAGATCAAATCTGGTCCGTCTGTCAGTTTTTCAGACGGACCCAATCGCACCATCCATTGCTCTATGGACACCCAACATCCGATCTGTAAAAACAGACGGATGGGGATCAGTTCCCCATCCATCTGGTGGATTGGATGACAGATGGAAACAGACCGCCTGTCCGTTTCCATCCGATCACCCAGAGGAAAGCGGGCTGTGTCCACTCTGCATAAGTGGAGCGAGAACAGACCTGTCACCACCTGCTCAGCAGAATCAGCGGACAGATTTCCCACTAAGCAGGCAGTCCACCTGTCTGAAAAGAGCATGAGGGTTATAATAAATCTGATAATGAGATCAGCCAGCACAGTGAGGGTTATGATAAACTCCCCAGCCCCCTATGCACAGCAGAAATACACACAAGCCCACATTTACACTTTTCCACGTGGTTTATGTGCATTGCAACTCATTTGGAAAAGAACCCCATGGACATACGCAGACTGAGCAAACGCACCTGTACCTCTGACCACAGCAACACATTTGATAAAAAGCCCACACATTGCCTTGAGGTACGCAGAGTGGGAACTTGACATTTTTTGGCATGCATGAAAGGCCCACTATAAGAGGCGGCTTCCCTCAACGCAAGCCTGCTGCATAAAACATGTGAAATAGCACACACGTGTGAGAGGATCTTAAAGGAATCCCGTCTCCTGCTCTGGTAGGTGTATGCCTATCCCTAGGGCAGCCATTAATAGATCACGTTTGGGGAGACCTGATCTGCTCATGGCCATTTTAGATCCACGTGAGCCACAACAAAAATGACAGCTGCAGCTCCAGGGTCCGCTAGATCCTCCCGCATGACAAACTGCCAGGAGTGCCACCACCACAGCTCCTCCCAGCTCAAAACATCCAGTAGGGAAAGTCCTAAAAGTCGCACATGACAGCAAAACCCTGTGGGAGGTGTATGACCGCCTCAGCCTGGGCTCCAACCAGGCCAACCCCCCCAGGCTTTTCACCACACCCCTCCCCCCGAAACAATCACAGGAATCCGCTCATTACAATGATAAAGCTCCGGGGGCGAAGGGAAAAGCATTGGTGGGGGAATTGGCCTGCTTGGAGTTGGACTGAGGCTGTCACACCTCACAGGGTATTGCATGATGTGCAACTTCAAGGACTTCCTTTCCCTACTGGATGTTTTATATCCGCCACTCTCCAAAGTAGAAAAGGATAAGAATAAAACGGAAACCCCGTTCGATGACAGCTCTAGTTTGTCCGGTTTTGTTTTTTCACACCATACAAGTACAATATATGTATTTTTTTTGGTCTCAACTGTAAAGACACGCCTTACAAATGACTCACCCGATGCAGGTAGGTGTCGGAGTCCTCCGGCATGTCATAGTTGAAGACTATATTAACTCTTTCTATATCCATTCCACGGCCAAAAAGATTAGTGGCTACAAGAATTCTTCTCTGGAAATCCTTAAACTGCTGATACCTTGAAAGCCTGGAAAGGAAAGAAATCAATGCAAATGATTGGAGTATACAACAAAAAGATCAAAAAATTATACGTCAAGTCTATCTCAATAGTGGCTGGTATTTAATATTTTCTTCACAAATGCCCCAACACACACAAACTTCGGTATATTTACAGAGCAGTGAACGTGGTATACACCAATCATTTACTCCATGGTCCGTGTTTTGAATTCACGATTAAAGTGTTACCAAACCCACAACAGTAAAATCAGTCTGTACTCACTGTGAAACTTAAGAGGTTAATCCTCTGCATTATGTAAAAAGGCTGTTTGATCGAGTATTCTCTGATCCTCCCCTTCCACTGTCCCCAATCCATCTGCTGATAGCACAGAGCCCTATGAGACACTCTGCACATGCTCAGTCTGGTGTGTATTTCTAGAGTTTTTTTGGAGGGAGGGTGCATGTAATCAGCACAGGGGCCAATCAGCACTGTCCAGACAAAGTCAGGGGTCATGCAGCTTCCAAGGACAGCCAGGAGAAAACTCCTCCTACAAGCTTTAACCAGTGCTCGGCCAGACACTGATAGAAGTCACAAGACTGCTATATACTGCTGATGATTAAAGGTATTTAGCAGTTTATATTTACTAAAATAACTGCATTTCTATGTTCTGTGTACTGTGGGAGACCAGATATAATTAATGCAGGTCCTGGGTTTAGTAACACTGCACAAAATGTCACATTCGCTGCTATGTGCAAAACCAACTGCACAGAGGTGGTGGTAAGTAGAACATGTTTATTTCTAACAAAGAAAAAAAACAAAAAAAATAAAGACCATGGAGACTTTACAATTTACATGAAACTTATCACCTAACCATAAGATATTTCTGTAAGCCATTCAGTTCTTTCAATCTGCAACAACAGGCCTGTATGTAGCTATTTTTAAGCAGCCCACATTGTACTTCGCAGACCCTCCCAGAATTTCAAAAAGCAAGCCTTACCTCTCCTCTTGCTGCATTCCCCTGTGGATTGCAATAGCTGGGAAATTTTGTTCCACCAAGAGCTGTGCCAGTGCTATACACCTCTGAACGGACTTTACAAAGATGACCACCTGTGAAAGAAAACAGATGTCAGGTTATGATGCACAACACTGGTATACAGACACTGATTGCCTTTAATATACATTTTTTTTTGCGGGCGAAATTTGGGTGGTGCCTTTGCTTATTTCGTTCTGAAAACACCTGACCAGCATGTCAACTCTCTGACTTCAACATTTTCTGCTCAATAAAAGTATGAGGATCAGGAAAGTTAGAGTTCCTAGTAGACAGGTAATGCAAAGATCATGCAAGCAAAGCAAACCGAATACTAGCATGCTTTAAAGGGGATTTACTCAAGGGATAAAAACGATAATTCTCCCACTCTACAAGACTCTGGTCCAGCTGCATCTTGAGTATGCCACCCCGTTCTGGGCATCGGTCCTCAGGAAGGATGAACTGGAACGAGTCCAGAGACGGTCAACAAAACTAATAAAGAGACTGGAGTACCTCAGCTATGGGGAAAAACTATTTTTCACTGGAGTTTAATTTCTGGAGGAGACACTTCAGAGGTGATAGGATAGCGATTCGCAAATATCTTACTGGTGACCCTAGCGTTGGTAAGAAAAAAAAAAAAAACACTGGATTTTTGTCTTACCGTAAAATCCTTTTCTCTGAGGTTCACTGACAGCTCCATGTCTTCTTAGACCCTTGGGCTTATGCTGATCTTCAGTAGGACTAGGCAGAAACAATTTTGGCTATGCGCCCCTGAGGCAGTCCCAGGGGGTATACATCTCTTCCTACTATAGGACTTAGACAAATCCAATTTTCTCTTTTGTTCATTGATGGGCACAGCTCTAGAATCTTAACCATTGGGATGTCCCAAAGCAGTGTCAACATGAGGAGGTGGGAAAAACAGCAGAAAAAATTCCCAAAGGCTAAAACTAGCCAACCAGGCAACATGGAGCTCAACCAGGAGCTGGAGATCACCTGAAAATACACCCTCAGAGGACCAAGTCCTCTCAAACAGCAGTCTGCAAAACTTTGCGGCCAAAAGCAGCATCCGAAGATGCCAACACATCTACTTTGTAAAAATTTGTCAAAGTGTGCACAGACGACCAGGTGGCTGCCTTGCAAACCTGCATCACTGATGCCTGATGGCGGGAGGCCCAGGAGCCACTACTAAGCGCCCAGGTAGAATGGGCCTTGACAGGGAAAGGAGGAACTTGACCCTTGATTGAATAAGCCTGCACTACCGTCTGTCTAATCCATCGGGAAATAGTCGCAGCCAAACCCTTGCTTTCCGTAAAGACAAAAAGTGAGTGATTTTCTAAACAACTCGGTTGCCGACAGGTACATCCCGATCGCCCGAACCACATCCAGAGAACTCAAGGCAATCTCCTTAGGATGCTTAGGCTTAGGACACAGGTCAGGAAACAAATGTCTTCATTCAGATAGAAACCAGAGACCTTAGGAAGAACGACTGACCAAAGCGAAGCACCACTTTATCTCTCTGAACCACCAAATAAGGTGGACAAGACAAAGCTGCAAGCTGGGACACCTTGCGTGCGAAAGTAATCGTCACCACGAAAGCCACCTTCTGGGACAATGCAAGCAGAGGAATCTTGCAAATATTTTCGAAAGGCTATTTCTGAAGAACGAACAGTGCCAAATTGAGGTCCCACGGAGGCAACGAAGACAGTACAAGCGGAGCCAAGTAGCGGACCCTCTGAACCAAGGAATGCGCAGCCAAAGGACATTGAAAGAAAAAAATCACCAAGGCCAGGTGCTGTTCCACACCTCTTTGGAGGAACACCAAAATTCGAGCCACCGAAAAGGAACAGGAAGAAACCCTCAGACTCACCACGCAATGTACAACTTTCCAGACGCTATGACAACCCCCTATCCTTCAGTAACCGGCTTTCAACAGCCAAGTGGTTAAAGCCAGCGACTGTAAAGCAGGATTGAAGATTGGCCCTTGGGCCAACAGGTCTTCCCTGAGAGGGAGTCGCCAAGGGACATCAGCAACCAGACGTACCAAGACCGTGGAGGCCAGTCTTGGGCCATCAGGATGACAAATTCCTTCTGCCTTGATCCTTTGCAGAAAAACTCATCAGAAGTTTGAGAGGGGGAAAGGCATATCAGACGGTACTGCCCCAAGAAGCCACCAGTGTGTCTGCGGTATCGGCTAGAGGATCCCAATACCTCGCCACTAATCTCTGCACCACCTCGGGGGTGCCCCACCGGAGACCATTGATGAAACACCTCCGGATGAAGTGACCATTCTCACTGGTCCAGGGCCTGTCGACTAAGGTAATCCACATGCCAATTTTCCACCCCTGGAATATACACAGCCGAGAGAGCTGGAACGTTCCACCCACCTTAGAAGCTACTTCCCGAGCCACTAGGACACTTTGAGCCACCTTGACATTTGCCACGGCCGTGGCATTGTCTGATTGAATCCGTACCAGATGCCCCTGAAGACGAACTGTCCAATGGGCCAGACAAAGTCTGATCACCCGAAGTTCCAGTACGTTGATTGGTAGTCCAGTCCTTCAAAGTCCAAACCCCCTGAACACAGTCTGTGCCCAAAACGCCTCCCCACCCGTACAGGCTGGCATCCGTGGTGATCACTGTCCAGTACGGGGAATGAAGATTTTTCCCTGTCGAAGGGCCGGAGAGCGAAGCCACCAAATCAGGGACACTCATACCCCAGCTCCACAGGATCAGATTGTCCAGATACTGTGGATTCTTGTCCTTCTTGGCCAACAGGAGTCGAATGGCATCCTGCAGCTTCTGGAACTTGTCCAACAGGAGAAAGAAAATGCAGAGTCCAGAGTCAGAACCCCAGATAGTCCCAACTTGGTGGACAGAACCAGAGCAGAATTCTGAAAATTCAAAATCCGTACAGTGATGTCCAGGGTTGTCCTGTAGAGCAGTCGAAGGAGCGAGGATGAACCTCAACAGACTCTCACCGCGCAATGTACGTCTTCCACGTGCGATGGGAGATCTTCCTAGAAGTAGATTTCCTAGCTTTTAACAGCGTTGGAATCACCGACTCAGATAAACCTCTATCATTCAGCACCTGGCGTTCAACAGCCAAGCAGTCAAAGCCAGCGACTTTAAAGAAGGATGGAAGATCGGTCCTTGGGACAGCAGATCCTCCCTGAGGGGATACTTCCAAGGAACATCAGCGGCCAGCCGCACCAGATTGGCGTGCCAAGCCTGTGCGGAGCCACTAAGATGACCAGAAACTCTTCTGCCTCAATCCTGCATAGAAGTCTTGGCAGAAGCTTAAGAGGAGGGAAGGCATAGTTTAGATACTGACCCCACTACAGGGCCACCAGTGTGTCTGGGAGGCGCCAACAGATCCACCTCGGGGATGCCCCACTGGAGACACAACTGATGAAACCCCTCCGGATGAAGGAACCACTCCCCTGGGTCCAACGCCTACTGACTGAGGTAATCTGCCTGCCAGTTTTCTACCCTGGGAATGTGTATGGCAGGGAGGGGGCGGGAACAAACTGTCATGCCCACCTTAGAATGCCAGCTACCTCCAGAGATGCCAGGACACTTCTTGTGCCCCTATGGTGATGATATCAGCCACGGGCATGGTATTGTCCGATTGAATGCGGACTGGACATCAGGCAGAGTCGGATCGCTCGGAATTCCAAGACATTGATCGGTAGTCTGGTCTCTTCCAGTGTCCATATCCCCTGGGCAGAAATTTTGCTGAGGACGCCTCCCCAGCCAGACCGGCTGGCATCCATGGTGACCACTGTCAAATATAAGGGGAGATATAATGTGCTCACCAGAACGATAGGACTCAAAATGCCATATAGCATATGAGTCAAATCAGCTTATTGTACAATGGATGGATAATCCGAAGGGATGACAGAGGTCCCTGATGTTGAGGTGAAGAGGTGATAGCAGATATGAACCATCACACCAGAGAGGCTCTCACTCCGTCAAATGGCCAGAAATTAACCAAAAAACAAGGGAGCACAAAATAGTGCAACACTGCTAAAAGTTTTATTAAATAAAAATACACCCAATTGCACTTACAAACATCTCATGGTAAAGAGGTATACAGATGCAAAGGTAGGCTGTCAGCAACGTGGCCTTGACGCGTTTCAGCATAAATGCTTTTTTCAAAAGGTAGTGCCACCCGAACAGATACCCACAAAAGCCACTTATTGGTTAAATAGAAGGGGAGGAAGTATTTGCCCAGCCAAAGCACTGGAGAATGAAGCCACCATATTAGGGACTCCTTCGTTTTCCGGCTCAGCCAAATTAGAATTGTCTAGAGAATGCGGAGTCTTGTCCCATTTGCCTAGAATCTCCCTTTGCAGGGACCTCGTATGGAACTGTGCAAACAGAACTGCCTCGAAGGTAAACATCAGGCCCAGCACCCGCATTCAAGTCCGGAGGGATGAACATCTGCAATTTCTGGAGTTTGTCCAGAGGAAGGAGCACTCTGACTAAGGCCGAGTCCAGAGTTCGTATGGTGATTTCCATGTTTTCCACCAGAGCAGGGGGGGGGGGGGGGGGGTTGATACTCCGCTCGCAGAAGGTCGTCCAAGTAACCCATGACCCTGATCCCCAGTTGAGGTAACAGATGTTACCGGGGCCACTTTTGTGAAGACCCGAGGAGCAAGTGCAAGATCAAAGGGTAACATCACAAACTGACAATGCTCCTCTCCCACCTCAAAGCGGAGGAATCAATTGCGACTGGCATATTGGAATGTTAAGCATCCTTAATTTCGATAGAGGCATGAAAATCCCCCTGATGCAGGGATGCCACCACTGTGCGAATGGACTCCATCCTAAAAATCTGCACCTGCAAAAATCAGTTTAGCGCCTTGAGGTCCAGGACTAGACCTTGCCTTCCTTCCTGGGAACTGTAAACAAGTTTGCCGGTGGAACAGACCACTTCTTAAAAAGGGACTCCTCATAGGGGTAACGCCTAGTAAATCGCTTTGGTCAACCCCACTCTTTAGCATCAATTCTGCCAAAATAGGCAGAGACAAGAAACACCTTTGCCGCTCTGGATGGCTTGTGTGTGCCAAAAGGGAACCTGCTGCATCCTCTATCTTCAAGGTCTCACGCAAAGATCCAATCAGTCCATCCACCAGTGCCTTTTCATGCGCGGTTGCAGATTTGGAGGCACCATCCTCACTGAGGGTTCCAGGCAGGTGGTTGCAGACCCAGCAGGGTGACCCACGTCTGCGATGGCTGAGGCAGGGGGCACTTTTTGCTAGACCGTTGACCAAAAACCACATCCACCCAAGATACAAGTACTCCAGGACTCAGAGCATCAAAAGATGGTTGGGACCCAGAGGGCCCCAGAGCCTCAGAGGGGATGAGGTGGGGAGATGACTCCAAAGAGTCACCAGGGGGAACCTGACACCAGCAGCCACCAGGATAATCTGCACTCCACGTTAGGCGATCAGGAAGTGATAAGATCCAGGAGTCAGCACAGGGGCTGCCACCGCCGAAAACGCCACCCACAGGACTCCACTGTCATGGCCACCACGAATGTCAATGGCAAACCACTGCAAAATGGCAGCTGGACTACACAAACATGGCCAACGTGCATCAAAACACAGGCTACAGCAAAATGGCGCCACTGCGTGGCACCATGAGGCTCCAAGGGACCCCTAGACCTCAAGGACAGGCCCAAGCAAGACGGGGGGGGGGGCCTTGGCAGGTACATGAGGTCTGCATGCGCTCGCTGCCCAGACTGGGGTGACCACACTGGATCTAGATTATCCAGCCTGTCGCCCAGTCTGGCAGTAGATTTTTTATTTTTCCCTGTGAGATCTACAAAGCAGAAAAAAAAAAAAAGTTCTATCCAAAGAAAAAATAAAAAAAAATTTGCCAGGACCAGAGATCCCAAAACTAGGTCCTTACTCCTGGCCAGGCAGAATAAACCGAGTACCGGTAGCAGAGGAGGAGTATAGCCCCTGGGACTGCCCATAGGCGCAGCCAGATGCTTTTTCTGCCTAGTGTCCTACTTCTGTAGGGGGCAGTATAACCCAATGGTTATGAAGATCAGGAGCTGTGTCAGTCAATGAAAGAAAGAGAAAAAAAAAAAAAAAAAAGTTTCCATACAAGCGAGTTTAAAAAGACACATGGCCATTCACTGAATTTGAAGAGAAGCAGTTTAACCATAATCACCGTGAAGAGTTCTTTACTGTTCAAGCAGTAAAGATGTGAAATTCTCTCCCACAAGCAGTGGTATCAGCAGGGAGCATCAATAGTTTCAAAAAACCTATTAGATGGGCATCCTAATGATCACAACATATGAGAATTTTCATTTTATTATTGTTGATATAAACACATTCACCCAGAGGTTGAACTGGACAGACTGGTGTTTTTACAGCCTTATCAACTATGTAACTATGTCCTGGTCTTTAAAGTTATTAGAAATCAAAAAATGTGCTGCGTTACAAAAAATTCTCCCAAATAAATAGATAAATATTCATCTAAAATTAGCGTTTAGATATTAACATATATGTGCATATAATACAAGCTATGAGCAAGGTAAAAAACAACAATGTGCACAAAAAAAGTGTGAGAAAAGGGTGTTTTAAATCCCAGTGAAGTCCATAGCATTAGAGCATGAAGATGGTGTTCAGAAGAACTCAACAAAAAGGTCCCAGAGGTTAAGTCCAGATGACACTTTAAAAAGATAGTGGAGACACCGACGTGCAGATCACCAGGTATACAACAAATGGCTGCTTACCAGAGCAAGTGGGTCTCTCAACCTAATGAGTCGACCAAACAAGTTTAAAAGCAAAACCAGGTATAATCACTAGATGTCTCCTTACAGATCCGGACACGACATCTCCCTTCTATATCCAAGTAATGGAACTTAATTGTAATACCACAATAAGCCACAGGATGTCTCTATGGGCTCACACGATATCCACATCACGACATTAAAAAAGAAGAATGTATACAGGGACATAGCGTAACTCCATTTGAGAAAATGTATTCCAATAAAAGCAAACAGCGCACTCACGTTTTCAGTAGATCAAGGCATGTAAAAGACCCAGCTAAGAGTGAGCAAACATCTCTTGCGGTATGGAGATCCTTGGTAGCCGGCTATTGGGGGCGTGGTGTCACGACTGGCTCACCCGACCAGTTTCGTCAAACATATGACATCATCAGGGATGATGTTCTTCTGAACACCATCTTCATGCTCTAATGCTATGGACTTCACTGGGATTTAAAACACCCTTTTCCCACACTTTTTTTGTGCACAATTTTGTTTTTTACCTTGCTCATAGCTTGTATTATATGCACATATATGTTAATTAATATCTAAACGCTAATTTTAGATCAACATTTTTCTATTTATTTGGGAGAATTTTTTGTAGCGCAGCACATTTTTTGATTTCTTATCACGTTGGTACTTCTATGTTTCCTTTGTGCAGCAGCTCACTATTGTAATTTTTTTCAGTAATTGTTTTTGATTAGCGCAGAAAACCCCACCACTTCACATTTGACTCTTTAAAATTATTGACCGTATCCTGAATTCCTTTGTTTGGGGACCTGAGCGCCATAAGTTAACATGGGTGTCACTTAAAAACCTTACGGATAAGGGGTGTGGCTATACCGGATTTCCAATCTTATTACCTTGCGTCGCAACTTTCCCATTTTTTTTATTTTAATAAATTGGAGGCTACTAGATACCAAACCTTAGTTTGTCATGGATTTCCTCAAGCTGTTTACACCCCTATGCAGGTACTTTTACGAAAATGTGGTCCTTCACCTCGAGCGATGGTGATGAATAATTTGTTGTTCCATCACCAAAGATCTGGGCGATAGCGGCAAAAAAGTTAAATTACCCTCAGATACACACCAGGACCCCCTTATGGCATAACTCAGGCCAGCGAGAGCTTCTATCTATCCCGGATTGTCAGTTGTGGGCAACTAGGGGCATACTGTATCTGGGCCAGGTGCTTTGTGATTCAGGTGTTCGTTCCTTTCAATCACTTAAAGCCGAGTATGATCTCCCTCCACATGTTTTTTCGATACGCACAGTTGCGTCACGCATTACATGCACAATTCTTGACACAATTTCACGTTTTACAAGATATCCCTCTGCTTGAGGTGCTGTTGGGCGACACGTATGAGGGTCTTATTTCATCCTTATACATTGAATTGCGTGGTGTTGAGGGTGATCGCCAGGTGACCCGGATACAGGCTCGTTGGGCTGTGGATACGGGTCCCCTGGATGAGATGGATTGGGACGATATCTTGGTGGGCCCTAGGTTGGCTTCGCCCAAACTTTCAGAGTGTGTGACTCAGCTGTACATCTTGCATAGAGCTTATCTTACTCCGCTTAGAATATCGAAATATAGGCGGTCATAACTCCTCCTGCCCTCGTTGCAACCTGGTATGTTTATACATCTCATTTGGTCTTGCCTGGATATTCAGGCTTACTGGACACAGGTTATTAAGTTTTTGCACAATCATATGGGCTCCCCCTTACAGTTGGATGTTTTGACCTGTGCGTTAGGTTTGTTCCCTGACTGCGACATTGATCCATTTTTTTTACCATTTTTCTTCAGGAATCTATTTTTAGCGCTCGCAAACTTATAGCCAGACAGTGGATGCGTGAATCAGTCCCTACTCTTCAGGACTGGATCGTGGAAATAAATTCTGCTCTTCGTTAAAAACGATTGATTTATAAACACAGGGGGTGTCCCAAGAAATTTGATAAAATTTGGAGTAGGTGGTTAGAGAGTACTCGTACATTTAATGTATACATTTTCTGAAGTCTTTGGGGGATGGGGCGGTGGGGCCGGGGTATGGATATGATTGTTTGATTATTGCTCATAGTGACAGGATGTAGTTGCTATATCACCAGGGCGGGGTGCTGCTGAGAGATATTTATAACATTGTACCTCTTTTGTACGGTGAAGGTATATCTCGTTTCACTTTAAGTGTTTCACAAGTGTGTAACTCACGTGTTAGCGAGTTTTTGTATTGTATTTTTGCAGCACAAATAAACTTATTTTCCATCTAAAAAAAAAAAAAAAAAAAAAAAAAAACTATGTCCTTGTCTGTACATGGGTCAGTGATTCAAACTACTGAAGTTAATGGCTCGATCCTATGACATAGGAAAGCAGTATTTGCAAAAAAATAAAAAAAAAAAGGCGGCACTGGCAGCCCCTCAGGGTTTTCCATTCAGAGCAAGATGTCAACATCCTCCGATAGCCTTATCCATCCCAGCAAGGTATTCTTATTGATCCACGCTGCCAAGCTCTGGTGTCTTACCTCACCCTGTTGAGGTCACCACTGTTGTCACCCTCACGACAGCAAGCAGGCCACTGTCACATGGGAGTTCACATGCTCCTGCATACACAGAAGCCCTACTCAACTAGAAGAAACATGGATGGCCAAGAGTGCATTTCTGAGGGAGAGGGCTGTAGGGAGACCCCATCATATTGACCTGAATATGCCAAATGGCAGCATCTCTTTAGAAGGGACCACTCTTACGAACCTGATTAAACTCCAGCACATCCAACAGGTCAAACAGTTTCCGGTTCTTTTCACTGTCCTTTAGTTTGACGTAATACTGCTGTAAACCGTGAAGTGTCAGCTTGGTCTCATCATCCACGAACACTTCCATAGGCTGGGGAAAAATACAAGAATTTATAGGTTGCCATGCAAACACAAGTATCAGATGCTGCTGCAGGTAGATCACTGTGCTGGGTACTCACATCCTGCATGAACTTCCTGCAGACTGGACGGATCTCCTTGCTGAGGGTGGCACTGAACATCATGCACTGTTTCTCATGAGGGGTAAGGCGGAAAATCTCCTGCACATCTCGGCGCATGTCTGCCGGAAAAAGCAAACAGTCATGTATGAATTAAATATTTAATTTAGTGCATTGAAATTACATCAAGACTAATGTCAGGCATACATAAAATAGGACCACTTGATTAGTAACAAGTAATGTCCTCTAACACACGACAGGTTCAAGGCAAGACGATAGCAATATCCAACCAGTTATAGCTTCCAGCTACGCCAATGCAACAGGACCTTAACAAAATGTGATTGGCTAGTCTTCGCCTAGTGAAACTACGTCTCATTTACTAAGCTCTGGGGCAAATTCCTGTGCAAAGTGAACTATTACCCTTTAGTAAACCAATCCCACTGACAAAAAGGTAGATAGGCAATCTAGAAGTTCTGACTTCACTCCAGCTTTCCCGATTTGTGCGTTTGTTCCACGTCTGTGAACTCAAAAATATTTAAGCCGGAATGCCAGACAACATGCATTTTCACAAGGTAATGACAGCCTCTGTATTTCTCCTTTAACACAAGGTCTCCCCACCTTTTTACACTACTTACCTAGCTGCTCCAGCATCTTATCACACTCATCCAGGACAAAGTGTTTGACATGCTTCAAGTTCAGAGTCTTCTGTCTGACCAGCGCCAGGGTACGGCCAGGAGTGCCCACCACGATGTGAGGACAACTTTTCTGGATTGTTTCCTCATCCCTCTTAATGGATAGCCCACCAAAGAAAACAGCAACCTGTTTGGAGAGATTAGTTGAGTTTAGTTCAAGAAACAATTCACAGAACACAAGAACAAAATGCATTAAATTCCCCCCCCCCAACACATCAGAATAACACTTCTTACCTTTATATTAGGCATGTACTTTGAGAATCTCTCATATTCTTTGCTGATCTGGAAAGCGAGTTCACGTGTGTGGCACATTACAAGAACAGATACTTGTCCATCCACTGCCTCAATCTGTTGAAGTGTGGCCAGGACAAAGACCGCAGTCTTCCCCATACCGGATTTGGCCTGACACAAGATGTCCATGCCAAGGATGGCTTGAGGGATACATTCATGTTGTACTGAAGGAAAAAAAAAAAACAATTCATGAGTCCCATGAGTTCACATGAAGTCACAAAAAATATATACAGCATCTCACAAAAGTGAGTACACCCCTCACTTATATCTTTATGTGACAACACTAAAGAAATGACATTTTGCTACAATGTAAAGTAGTGAGTGTACAGCTTGTATAACAGTAAATTTGCTGTCCCATCAATAACTCACACAGCCATTAATGTCTAAACCGCTGGCAACAAAACTGAGTACACCCCTAAAGCTGGATACATAGACACTATACAACTTACGTTGGTAGATTTCCTTTAGATTTACCTTCAACTATGTAGTGCAAGGGCCGGCCTGATTGCATACAAACTGAAAGTGTTTAGGTCTGACCTCATATGTTTTGGCAAGTCTAAAGGAAAAAAAATCTTAAGAAAAATTGTATAGTGTGTATCCAGCTTTAGTGAAAATGTCCTAATTGGGCCCAATTAGACATTTACCCTCCCCAGTGTCATGTGACTTGTTAGTTTTACAAGGTCTCAGGTGTGTTAAATTTGGTGTCATCGCTCTCACTCTCATACTGGTCACTAGAAGTTAACATGGCAAAGAACTGAGGATCTGAAAAAATGAATTGTTGCTGAAAAGATGGCCTAGGCTATAAGATTTTCAAGACCCTGAAACTGAGCTGCAGCACAGTGGCCAAGACCATACAGCGGTTTAACAGGAAAGGTTCTACTCAGAACAGGCCTCGCCATTGAGTGCAAGTGCTCAGCGTCATATCCAGAGGTTGTCTTTGGGAAATAGACGCATAAGGGCTGCCAGCATTTCTGCAGAAGTTGAAAGGGGGGGGTCAGCCTGTCAGTGCTCAAACCATATACTGCACACTGCATCAAATTGGTCTGCATGACTGTAGTCCCAGAAGGAAGCCTCTTCTAAAAGATGCACAAGAAAGCCTGCAGTTTGTTGAAGACAAGCAGACTAAGGACGGATTACTGGAACCATGTCCTGTGGTCTGAGGAGACCAAGATAAACTCATTTGGTTCAGATGGTGTCAAATGTGAGTGGCTGCAACCAGGCAAGGCATACAAAGACAAGTGTGTTTTGCCTACAGTCAAACATGGTGGTGGGAGTGTCATGGTCTGGGGCTGCATGAGTGCTGCCACACTGGGGAGCTACAGTTCATTGAGGGAACCATGAATGCCAACATGTACTGTGACATACTGGAGCAGAGCATGATCCCCTCCCTTTGGAGACTGGCCACAGGGCATTTTTCCAACATAACGACCCTAAACACACCTGCAAGGAGACCACTGCCTTGCTAGAGACGCTGAGGGTAAAGGTGATGACTGGCCAAGCACGCGTCCAAACCTAAACCCAATTGAGGATGCCCCACAGATGCTCAAATGGAAGGTGGAAGAGCACAAGGTCTCCAAAATCCACCAGCTCTGTGATATCATTGAGTGTAAAAGAACTCAGTGGCAACCTATGAAGCTCTGGTGAACTCCATGGCCAAGAGGGTTAAAGCAGTGCTGGAAAATAATGGTGGCCACACAAAATAGACACTTTGGGCTCAATTTGGACATTTTCACTTTGGGGTGTACTCCCTTTTGTTGCCAGCGGTTTAGGAAATGGCTATGTGTTGAGTTATTTTGAGGGGACAGCAAATTGTAAACTGTTATACAAGCTGTACACTCACTACTTTACATTGTAGCAAAGTGTAATTTCTTCAGTGTTGTCACATGAAAACATAAAAGATTTACAAAAATGTGAGGGGTGTACTCACTTTTGTGAGATACTGCATCAGGAGAATTGGAAGGAAAAAAAAATCTGTAGTGATTAAGCACTTCGCGACCACTCTATACTGCTACAGGGTGGCAGCTGTGGGCGCATGAACATACATACGCATACTATTTACCGGACATTGGTTGCTACATTTAAGAAAAATTTGTGGTCGTAGGGAAAAAAAAAAAAATGACGTCTCACTGTGCAGCGCTTTTGGTAGATTTTGTTCAACAAAGTCCAATATTAAGGCAATTTTTTTATTTTGGAATATAAAATAATTTGCTCTATATTATGAGCTTTTGGTATTCTTTATGTAAAAATTCAGTAGCAAGATTAAGCGCGTGTGTTTATGAATACGCAGACACACTTGATCCTGCACCTCCGGACTGTCTGCCTGCCGATCAGCCAGAGAGACAGCACTACAATCTGCCTATGTAAACAAGGCGGACTGTTCTGAAAGAAGCGAAGGCATAGAAAGCTCTATTTGTGGGAAAGGACAAGCTTTATTTGGGTACAGTGTCGCACAACCGCGCAATTGTCAGTCAAAGTAACGCAGTGCATTATTGCAAAAAATGTCCTGGTCTTGAAGGGGGGTAAATCTTCCAGAGGTTAAGTGGTTAAACAGGAGAGCATTTCTTTGTTTTCTTTAGGCCCCTTTCACACTTGTACAACCAGAAAGTGACACGACTTGAAGCAATGCCTGTGTAATCTTGGTTTATGGACCTCGAGTCACAATAAAGTTGGACCAAAGTAGGGCAGGGACTACTTTGAAGTCGCACAGATATGAATGGTACTCATTGGAGATCACGGGGTACAACCTGTCATGTGACTGTCATAAGTCACACAAGTGTGAAAGAGGCCCTAATGCATTATGAAATTAAATGGTCTTATCTACCCCAACACATGACTAAGCTCTGCTCAACAGGAACAAACACTATTGTAATTCAATTCAAAGGTTTCAATACTATTGTTGCCCGCAGCGCACAGATGAATTTCAGGACCCTAAACACCCAGTTAAAATGGTTATGGAACAAATTGGTCTGAAACACAGGCCCAACTTTAAATCCCCCTTAAAACAAATATGGGATGTATCCCTCTATTAAACCTATATGGGAAGGGACAGACCAGTGACTGCACACATTCTGCTACACAAAACTCTGGTGCACTATTTTACACCTTTGACGTTTAGCCCCCGTTCACATAGGGGCGACGCTACTTCGCACCGCGACCCCAAAATGTTGGGGTCGATAGATGAAAACCACCGCTAATGAGCTCCTGTGTTGCCTCGCGGCTGTGATAACTTATTTTTCATCTATCGACCCCAACATTTTTGGTCGAGTTCTGTTTGTTGTGTCACCTACGTTTTTATTTTGGAGTGTTTTTACATTTGGAGTGTTTTAAAGTTTTAAGCTGCAGTATCGATTGGGGGTTTTATGGACATTTTACGGATGTTTTTTTATGAAGATGGATGTTTTTTTATGAAGATTGATGTGCTTTTTTGAGTTTAATAAAAGTGTGAAAAAATGGATTTTTGTAAGATCTTACCGTAAAATCCTTTTCTCTTAAGCTCATTGACAGACGTAGTCTTCTTGATTCTCAAGAGCTGGGTTATGTTGTCTCCGCAGGAGTAGGACTAGGCAGAAAGACAAAACGTTCTGGCTCCACCTTAGGGGCAGTCCCTGAGGGTATATCCTCCCTCTCTCTGCTACAGGGAATCAGTTCTGTTTTAAAGCAGTACAGAGAATTTAACCCAACCCAACTCAATGATAGAGGGGCGGGTACTACGTCTGTCAATGAGCTTAAGAGAAAAGGATTTTACGGTAAGATCTTACAAAAATCCATTTTTCTCTATCGCTCATTGACAGACGTAGTCTTCTTGATTCTCAAGAGCTGGGACATCCAGAAGCAGTGCCACAAAATGAGGGGTGGGATTGACAGAATCAAAATCCAATCTAGAAGGCCCAACCGGAGCCAACCAGAAGTATCAAAGGACTCATCGAGTAAACAGATGAGACCTACCCCACAAATCCTCGAGGTAGACCAACAGTCTCCTCAAACAGTGGCCTGCAGGAACCTTGCAGCCAGAAGAGGCATCTGACGATGCCATCACATAAACCTTATACAATATTGTAAAGGTATGAACCGACTACTAAACAGTCGCCTTGAAAACCTGAACCACTGACGCCTGATGGCGGAAGGTCCAGGAAACTAAGCGCCCGAGTAGAATGCGCCTTAACAGGGAACGGGGGATCCCGACCCTTAGATAAAATAAGCCTATACCACCGTCTGTCTGATCCATCTAAAGATGGTCGCAGCAGAACAGGCAACCCCTTCTTAGGGCCATCCGTGATCACAAACAGTGAATCCGTCTTACAAATTGACTGATTCCCTGTAGCAGAGAGAGGGAGGATATACCCTCAGGGACTGCCCCTAAGGTGGAGCCAGAACGTTTTGTCTTTCTGCCTAGTCCTACTCCTGCGGAGACCACATAACCCAGCTCTTGAGAATCAAGAAGACTACGTCTGTCAATGAGCGATAGAGAAACCTTTTTACACTATGAGGAGCTTCTCTCTTTCTTCGATGCTGAATGCATATCCACATCCATAAGGAGACCGTCCACCCGCCGATCCATATAAAGGAGCAGCAGAAAAAGCGTTTTAGATTCTTATTGGCGTACGCCATAGGAATCCACACCTTCTGGTAAGTGTGCTACCTTACCTTTTGGCACAGAGTGATAGAACTCAAGGATCACCGGCACGCACGACCCCAACTTCACACTAAGACTTTTTGAGCACGTCCTTGCACTTTCTTCTTTGTGTTCACTTCACGGACTACTTTTCACTGGATATTTTTTGCTTATCATGATTTGACATAATTGATTTAGCCTTTAAGCACTTTATAGGTATATCATTGTTTACACGTTCGCACATGCACATTAGTGGCAACCCATTCATTTGATTTTATCAGTGATTTATTACAGATGGTTTTATTATTTTATATCAGCAATTAAGGATATATAGCACAGCAGTATTGTTTACACGTTTGCACGTGCACTTTCATTGCCAAGTTGATACATATATACAGTTTCACTCATATTAGGGTACCGCAGTATTTTTTACCATTTTTTACATGTTAGCTCGTTGCCCAAAAACCACCTCACCATGCTGGCAGTACCACCCGGTCGCCAAGCACAAGCACCAAGCGATCCTCAGCAGAGAGGGAGAGAACTCCACCAGACTCACCACCCAGCAGAAACAGGCACCTGCAGTCACCAGGATAATCTGCACTCTACGTGCGGTGATCAGGAAGTGAAAGGATCCAGGAGTCAGCACCAGGGGATGAGGGGCCCCCACGGCCAAAATCCCCGCACACAGTGCCCCACTGTGATGGCCACCACTATTTCCAATGGCAAACCACAGCCGGACTACACAATGGCTGCCATGCATGGAAACACAGGCTACAACAAATGGCGGCCCCGCACAAAGCCACAAGGCTTACAGGGACCCAGAAGGAAACCCAGGCCTCAAGGACAGACCCAGGAAGGAGCCCCACCAGGTACAACCCCCCCCCCGCCCAGTAGCTCCATCTGGTTGCTGGCGGGGCAGCCCCCGGCCCCAATCACCAGCATAGTACCCTGCCCCCACCCCTAGAGGTGGACCAGACCACCCAAACATATGCAAGGGAGACAGATGAAATGGGGGTGCATGACGGGAAGGAGGGTAACTTGGGGGTCCTACTGTCCCAAGGAGGGACCGACATGGACCCAAAAACCTTCCTGGGGGACAGCTACTCTTCATACCAGGAACCAGACGGGCACCGCTTCAGACAGAACCCCTTTCCATTGAAATCGGGGGAGGGGCTGTCGGCCAGGAGGAAATCTGCAACTCAGGCCGAGACCCGGTCGTATACGACCTCACGGGGCGTTTAACTCGCAGGCCAGCCCCGTCCAATGGGGCTATGTCACAGCCGACCTAGCGCAGAGCTGAGGTCTGTGCGCACTCGCTGGCCAGACTGGGATGACCACTGGATCTAAATTATCCAGCCCCTCACCCAGTTCAGCAGTTGATTGTAGATCTCACAGGTAAAAAAAAAAAAAAAAAAGAATTTACCAGGACAAATTATCTCAGCAAGGAACTAGGTCCCTACTACTGACTAGGCAGAAAAAACTGAGTGTCTATAGCAGAGGGAGTATACCCCCCTGGGACTGCCCATGGGCATAGCCAGACTTTCTGCCTAGGGTCCTACTCCTGCAGAGGGCAGTATAACCCAACAGTTATGGAGATCAGAAGCTGTGTCCCATCAATGAACAAAAGAGAAAAAATGTTTTTCCCCATGCATTGGGGCCTTGCCAAAGCATTTTTTGCCATACCTCTATGGATCACAGTAATGCTGTTCGTTCTGCACTCCTGTGACCTGGTCTCAGCCGACATCGGGCTAAAGCACGCTGTCGACTGACGTCACTTTGCCTGTCCAGACTCCAGAAAGATCCCAACCATATAGTTGGGATCCACTCAGATGCCTGGACCAGCACCTGACTGTCTCTTAAGCGTTCTGCTGAGACCCCGAGCAACCGCCTTCCACTCCACAGCCCAGTGCTCCAGTGGAGAGAAGGGACCTTGAGACTGACAGCCAGGGCTCTCTGTTCAGAGCAGAGTAAAGAGCTGAGCGATCAGTGGTGTTTGATCGCTCAGTTCTCACTGCAGAGCTGACAGGAGACACATGCAGCATCAGATCAATGCTGCACTTAGGTGAGTATAACTATTTTTAATCCCAAACTTCTCTTTTTTTAAAAGCTGTTTTAATAACACTATGCAATGCAGGTAGATCATTGCTGGTGGAAAGGCCAGGCAGTGTACTGTACATAACTTCCAGAAAACATCACAGTGCCCTGGTCTCCGTACCCCAACAGACCTCAGTCATAATGCCAGCAGTAGGCTGGCTTCTAGGAAGGAGTTATGCAAATATCAAGTTGCCTTGATGGGTGATGTCAGTCTGGAGGAGTGGATATTCCTAGGCAGGCTGCATTTGTTTATAGACCACCCACAATGTGATGCTGAGCCTCCATGATTGAAAGAACTGAAACCACGTGCATGCCAGTGGCAGGCTAGAGACAGTAAAGAGCTAGACCATACAGGATGTCCTTCAGCCAGAAAACGAGGTGTGCTAGGTTTGTTGCAGCATCAGATACACATTGAGAAGCTAACACTGTGCAGTAATATCAGAGCAAGCAATTTGTCTATAGGACGGGAGTTCAGCTTAAAATCATACAGATCTCTTTGCTGTAATGCCTATTCCAGCTCTCCCTAACCCAACCTGCCCCCATCCCCCCTGTGGTTTGAGTGTATAGAAGGTCTGGACACTTAAGGAAATGTGCTGAGAAATATGGAGGGTGCCACTGCTGATTTCAATATCAAACTTAGATTCCTGCACACTGTTCTGCGTTGGTGACAAATACTGAGGGTGTACAGTCAGCACCAGAACAGAGCAACCTGTAATTTCAGAAGAGGTGGAAACTGGCATTCTTGACCCAAGACCAGTTTCCTTGGATTCAGCACCTACCTTCAGAGGGATGTTCAAAGCCACAGTCCACAATGGCTCGGAGCAGTTCGGGTTTTAACAAGAAGTCTCTGAAACCGGAACTGTGGATAGACACGTAGGATCCTTTCACCTCTTTTCTGGCGGTTGGTGCTGGTGTCTCGCTTTGCTGTGGCTCGTCCTCTTCTTCATAATCCAACAGTTCATTTTCAACATCCTGCTCAGTCATGATGTCTGGGAACAATGAAATAACACAAACTTAGTACAGTATAAAACCTGACAAAGACGTGCAAGACCATGAAAAATTGTACCATTTACAAAAACATTTGTCCTGTTGCTGCAAATTAACCATTAATGACACTCATATGGACCAGGATAAAGGCGGTGTGTCATTTGTACCTTTCCTCTGCAGCTCATTGGAATCCTGATGTTAAAGGGATAAGAAACTAAAGAGGACATTTCAGGAGGGAAATATACAGGATTGTCTTTTTAAAACAACCCCAGTCATGCTTATTCTCTGGTTTTACTGTATTCCAAGGGCTGACCTGGAACAAGTGAGATCAGGAGTTTATTGCTGCATGCTTTGTTTTGGGTAAGTGACCCAATGTATTAAAGCCAGGAAACCGCTAGACATCCTTGCTGTTAACAAGGACAGCAGTGACAGCCATGTGTTCATGACAAAGGTGCCCTTTAAATGGAAATCTGATATATACATGGGCCAATTTACTAAAACTGGTGCAGCTGTGTACAGACACCAATCAGCTTCCAGGTTTTTGTCAATGCTTAATTGAACAAGCTGGAGTTAGAAGCTGATTAGCTGCCATGCACAGCTGCACTAGATTGCACACACACTATTTTAGTAATGCCTGGTACAGATGAGATTATCGGACCTTTTTGCATGCTAGTCTCCATATCAAAATGAAGGGATTACTAAAGTTACGAAAATTCTTGTACCACAGTATAAAAATTTGGGACGAAAACCGGAGTGAATAAATTAAAATTGTATCATCTGGTACAGGGTTCGTACACATTTTTTTTACCAATAAAATTCCATGACATCCAAGTAAATATTCACAACCTAATGTTTCATGAAATGTCTATGTATTCATGTTAAATAAGAAGAAAATCCATGTTACACCCATGTCCCTGACATTGCAACACACTAAAGTTAGCTGAAACTGCGTTACCCCCATAGACTGTAAAAAAGGTTACCCCACGCAGAGAACATCACGTGACGGATTGCGGGAAAGTTAAACTATTGTAATTTAACCAATATTATCAACTATATTGGAATATATTGGAGAAAGAAAAAGATTTGATGGGCGCTCCTGCTTGGGGATAAAGCTTCAGTTTAGGCAGTCATGATGAATAAGGTGCAGCCGGACTGGTATGGATTGCACAGATGCACAAATGCGGCGCTTCCATCGAGGGCATCTCTTTGGCAACAGTCCCACGAACAGGCAGAAAAGAGAAAGGCGCCACTCAGTGTAGCAGATGTAAATAATTTTATTGACACATTAAAAAAAAAATAAAAAAAACTTACATAGGAGGCAAGCGTCTATCTTCATAGCTCGGCATCCTTCCGGGTCAGCTGTGTTTCCGTCCCTGAGGCTGGCCAGCAGCCGGGAGATGACACTAGGGGAGAACCAATCAGATTGAGGCAGCGGTGATGTGGGGCCGCATGAACGTGATGACGCGGGGACGGTAACCGGTTTCTGAGCATGCGTGAACCAGTTATCGCCCCCCACGTCGTGTTCGTACAGCCCTCCAGTGAGGTATGCGCTTCACCGCTGCCTCGATCTGACTGAATCCCTTGATTGGTTCTCCCCCTAGTGTCATCTCCCGGCTGCTGGCCAGCCTCAGGGACGGAAACACCACGGACCCGGAAGGACGCCGAGCTATGAATATAGACACTTACTTCCATGTAAGTTTTTAATATGGGTCAATAAAATTATTTACATCTGCTACACTGAGTGGCGCCTTTCTCTCTTTTCTGCATATTTGAATATACAGTGATTGTGGAAAAAATTTCCATGACTTTTCCAAAACTTTGTGGGTTACATTATTTTCCAGGCCTGGAAATTGCCATTTTAAAATTCCATGACTTTTCCAGGTTTTTCATGACCGTACGAACCCTGCTGTATCATACGAGAAACTTTTATGGGTTTGTCCAATTAGATAATTTTGTATGAATTGTCGTGATAAGCTTTTGAAAGCTGCGTACCAACGATCAGACTGTACGATCGCTTCAAAAGCAGTATTTTTCATTTGATTTTACAGGGGTTGTAAAGTCAGAATTTTTTTTATCTTAATGCATTCTATGCATTAGAACAAAAAGCCTTCTATGTGCAGCATCCCCCCTTAGCCCCTCTAATACTTACCTGAGCCCCATCTCTATCCAGTGATGTCCACGAGTGCCTCAGCCACTCTCATCTCATTGCCTGAGACAGCAGAGGTGCCATTGGCTCCCGCTGCTGTCAAACTCAGTAAACCAATCAGGAGAGAGAGAGGGGGACAGGGCCAAATGGCAGCTTTGTGTCTGAATACGCGGAGCTGCACCTTGGCATGGGTGCCCCCATGGCTAGTTGCTTGCTGGGGGGGGGGGGGGCACCCAACAGGAGGGAGGGGTCAGGAGCTCCAGCAAGGGACCCGAGAAGAGGAGGATCTGGCCTGCTCTGTGCAAAACCAACTGCATAGTGGAGGTAAGTATAATATGTTGTGTTTTTTTTTTTTTATACTACTAAAATAACAAAGACTTTACAATCATTTTTATCAACCCCAGAGTTTGAATGCCTAGGACTAGGTCAGTTCTACCCTTAAACAGATTTGTCATAATCTGCCATCTATTTGATTCACACAACAGTCAACATAAAAGCCAGACACTGCTATCCTCAGATTCAATGTTACCAAATCCCTGCTGACTTAGGTGATGATATGCCATCTGTCAGGTTCAGTGACTCACACTCCATGAGATACAAAGTCTTTAGCATACAGAACATCTCACATACTGTTCATGGATTTCTGCTGTGCCAACAAACTTACAAAGAGTTCTACTTAAAAAAAAAAAAAAAAAAAAAAAATCAAACCCCATGCTGGCTCCAAATCACAGCTTGGAACTACACAGCTGAGGGCCCCAATCCTGCACCTGTCCTAATCAGCCAATCACCAGCTCTATTACCTGGGAGGAAAATGAAGTGAGTCACATGCTTCCTACTACCTAAAGAATTTTCAAAGGAAGCGACTGGTGGGTCTGCCATTGAAGAGCCCCTTTCTCTGAATGGATGGGTGAACACAGGCTCATGTTAAGCCTGATGGCAACTCACCAAATATAAACCTTCTAATAGCCAAAACTTGGACCCCACCAGGTGGACTGCCACTTTGTCCAAGGTGACTAATGCCACTAAAACAAGGGGGAACCCAGAACAAAAAGGAGAGGAAATCTTCCAATAGGGACACTAGTAACAGTGACAACTAAGGAATTTCTCCACTCACTTCCTGTTACATCCCTGGGATTTAGTAAATAAAAATAAAATGTATGTATGTGTATATATATATATATATATAGTGGGGTAACAAAGGAGGTGTGTTAATTGCTGGATCCCCAGAGAAAACAGAGGGGAGAAAAGCCTAAAAAGAAATGCAGCCACCACATCTAACGATTGTTTAAGTTGCAACATTTCAATTTTGGTTTTTGGTTTAATATTGCTTTAGGTCAGTGCAGCAGATATTAGGCGGACTATTTTTTTTACACAGCCTGACCAACATCCTCTGCTGACAGAAGAATGCTATTCTGTTAGCAATATCAGAGGATCCCAGGCAGTGCGATTCCTAATGTAACAATACTTTATTGCTGAAGACGCCTTTATCATTAAATCCTCATACAAGGCATGGACATTTACCATAGAGGAGAGAAGAGAACATGGAAGGCTGGGGGGGGTATCAGTGTAAACAAAGACATCTTCCCAATCAGGGATAAGTGGGAAGAGCTGCCATGTACACAGGGCTCTTCCCCATCCACTATCAAAGTCATCAAGCAGCACCTGTCCCCAAGCAGCACCTGTCCCCCGAGGTGACATATGGAGACCCCTGGGAACTGTTCAGGCTCACAACCCCCCTACATGATCACTAACACAAGGCTTGTACCTACTGGGACACATGCAGGAAGAAAAACAAACCGCCTGCTGATTTCTACTTACATAAGCACGCTCCAATTCTCCAGGCATCCATATCCAAGTACTGCACTGACACCCAATTCTGACCTTCTATTGGATGAACCCAACCAGGAAAAATGAATCCACACACCTGATACGTCCCCTAGGGGGTCTGCAGAACTCCTAATACCTGCTACACACCATGAGATTATCAGACGAATGATCGTCTTTTTTTACATGCTAATCTCATATCAAAAATGAAGAGTTTACTAAAATTCTCCTATGACCGATCAAAATAGTTATAAAAAGTTGGCAAGTGGAACCGCCACAATTCTGCCCGCGATTCCAAATCGCAGGATGCGTATGTGATGCCATTACTTCTTAATGGCACCCCAATTTTGGCGCAATAAAGCGCACTGCAATCGCAAGGCAGTCATTAATAAGCCCCTGCTCCTTTGAGTGACAAGCAACACGCATTGCCAATGGCCCGTGATTAACCACTTAAGCCCCGGAAGATTTTACCCCCATTCCGACCAGGGGGTATTTTGCGATTCGGCACTGCGTGACTTTAACGGACAATTGCGCGGTCGTGCGACGCTGTACCTAAACGAATTTGGCGTCCTTTTTTTCCCACAAACAGAGCTTTCTTTTGGTGGTATTTGATCACCTGTGCGATTTTTTGATCACACGCTATAAACAAAAAAAAGAGCGTCAATTTTGCAAAAATAGCAATATTTTTCACATTTTTTTATATGAAATTCCCCAAAAATTTGTTTTATGCTACCTATGTTTGGTAAAAAAAAAAAAAATCGCAAAAAGCGTATTTTGATTGGTTTGCGCAAAAGTTATTGCGTTTACTAACAAAGGGAAAGATTTCTGTCATTTTTGTTGTTTTTTTTTTAACGTGTAATGGCGGCGATCTGCGATTTTTTTGCGGTACTGCGACATTGGGGCGGACAGATCGGACCCTTGACTGACATTTTTGACACTTTTGGGGTTACCAGTGACATTTCTACAGTAATCAGTGCTATATATATGCACTGTTACTGTAAAAATACACTGGTAGTGAAGGGGTTAACTTTATTTGGGAGGGAGGGGCTGTGTGTATCCCTAGGGGCGTGCTTTCTACTGTGATTGGCTGGGGCTTGAGCTGTATGGACACTGATCAACGGATCTACATACTAGATCCGAGTGATCAGTATCCTAACAGCAAGGAGAATGACAGGCAGCTTGTTTACACAAGCTGCCTGACATTCTCCCTCTCCCCCGCCGATCGCCGAGTGACCGGCGGACATCGGGTCCGCCGGTCACACGCGCGGGGGGTTCCGTGACCACGCGGGAGCGGGAGCGCGCCTCCGGGGGCGCGCGCTCGCTCCCTAGACCCTCACAAGCTAGTGACGTAGCCCTACGTCACTTTGCCTGTGAGGGGCTGACTGCCGACGTAGATCGGCGTTAGGCAGTCGGCAAGTGGTTAAGGTCCGGTTCACACTTATGTGATGCGGGAAGGCTGCGAATTCGCAGCCTGTTCCCACATCGCACACGCACCCCCGGCAGTTCACACTGCCATATGCGATACGCTAGGGGTGTCAATGTAATCTTAACGACACCCCCAGTTTGATCGCATATCGCAGTGCGATCTGACAGTTCGCACAGGATCAGATCGCACAAGTGTGAACCGCTGTGCGATCCGATCCTGATGCGGCTGCCAAAAAGGGTCCTGTGCGTGTTTGCTGCGGGTGCGGTGCGAATTTAGCCATACAAAGTGTATGGCTAAACTCGCACCGCACAGCCGATCGCATGTAATGTCGGAGCAGTGCGCTCCGATATTACATGCGAACCCCGCACACGTGTGAACCGGGGCTTATCGCGCGATTAGGGTATCATTAAGTAGCAATGGCATCGCACACAGGTCACGCGATTTGAAATCGCAGGCAGAATTGTCGATTCATAGTCGCCTAGGTGTAAATGGAGTCTTACTCGGTATATGTGACTGGAGCCTTAAATCTAACTGAATTGACCTATAGATGACAACCCATTCTAACAATACGCCATGCACAGGGAAGTGAATTTGTATTGATAAATTTAAGCGATATTAGAGAGGTTGTAAGGTCAGAAGGTTTTTTTTAAGATAAAAATGCCTTCTGTGTGCAGCAGCCACCCTACTACTTATCTGAGCCCCCACTATCCAGCGATGTCCACGAATGCATCAGCTGTCCAGGACTCTTATCTCGCCTGATTGGCTGAGACAGCAGCAGCACCATTGGATCCGCTGCTGTCAAACTCGGCCAATCAGGAGAGATAGGAGGCAGTGCCAAACATCAGCTCCGTGTCTGAATGGACACAGAGCTGCGGCTCGTCTGCCCCCATAGTTGGCTGCTTACTGTAGGGGCACTCAACAGGAGGGAGGGGCCAGGAGCACCAAAGAGGGATCCGAGAAGAGGAAAATCCGGGCTGCTCTGTGCAAAACCACTGCACAGAGGGGGGGGGGGGGGGGGGGGGAGTATAACTTTTTTATTATTAAACACACAAGACTTTACAATCACTTTAAACCCCATATTACAACTTACCAACTCTCAGATGCGATGGCCGGTATTAGGTTTATTTTTTTAGGTTTTTTATTTTCATCGAGTGATTTAGACAGTAAGTGTTTTTCAAAGAAACAAGCTCTCCTGCAAACATATCAGTTACAAGGGTGAGATAAACCATTTACCACTGGGAGGGGGGGGGGGGGGTGCTTACAATGACCAGATTTTTAACGGTTGTAAAATCTTTATCATTAAAGAAAAACCTTTTTGATGTAACTGATTATAAAGTAAGTCTGGGGTCACACTTATGGGGGAATGCCTGGCAATTGCACACTTTCCTGTATCTGCAGAAAAAACATACTGCTCTTCAGCAGACACACGGGGTGCCATTAACTCTGACACCCCAAAGTAGGGTTGCACCAATACTATATAGCAGTGATAGGGAACCTTGGCACCCCAGATGTTTTGGAACTACATCTCCCATGATGCTCATGCACTCTACAGTGTAGTTGAGCATCATGGGAAATGTAGTTCCAAAACATCTGGGGTGCCAAGGTTCCCCATCACTGCTATATAGTAATACTGAGTATTAATGCTACAATGCGTGAAACCAATACCCCTGCGGTGGGATTTGCACCCTCACAGCATGACTTGGCTCTCATCTCACTGCAAAGAATCATGTGTGATTTGAACAGGATTGCGGTGAGATTTCTCTCTGAACTCCATGGTTTCCTGTGTGATCCCCGGCTTATCGGTGTCCTCAGCCTGGGTTGGCACAGCAGTGGTATGGGAAACCAGGCAATTCCTACAGGAAAAAGTTACAGTAACAGATTTTGTTCCTTCTGGGATAAATATTTTACATAAAAAAAAGGGGGGGGGTCATTGTAAGTATTCGTCAGTGGTAAATGGTTTGTCTCAACCCTCCAATCGCTACATCTACAGGAAAGCCTGGCCCAACAACAGACTGTCAGGATCATCAGATGAAAATAAAAGAAAGCCTAAAAACAAAAGCTAATGCAGCCGTCACATCTAAGCGTCGGTAAGCCGCAAAATAATAAAAGTTTGCTTCTCAGCTTAATACACTTTACCATGGCCATACACTGAAAAATCTGGTTGTAGAATCTCCTTTAAATGTCAAGTTACGTGATAAAAGGACAAATCTAAACACTGGAATCAATCTGCATCCAGACAGAACCATGCTGTACACAGATGAAGGAAGATTGTACAGTGTATGGTCAGCCTAAAGGGGGAGCACACACTTCTCTCCTTCAGATCTGACTTCACCTATGTAGTACCGAGGATCTGACTGATCGGAGACAACTGGAAGGGGCTGTCTGGATGTAGACTGCAACAGTATGGTAAATGTAAAGGAGATTGTACAGAGTGTGGCCAATGGTGATCACACAGATTGTACAGAGTGTGGCCAATGGTGATCATAGAATCAGATTGTACAGAGTGTGCCCACGGTGATCATAGAATCAGATTGTACAGAGTGTGCCCACGGTGATCATACAATCAGATTGTACAGAGTGTGGCCAATGGTGATCATACAATCAGATTGTACAGAGTGTGGCCAATGGTGATCATACAATCAGATTGTACAGAATGTGGCCATGGTGATCATACAATCAGATCGTACGATCCCTATATATATGTAGCAGTATATGATGACATTGTCCCTCTATAATGGAGGCTCAGGGTTTGTATGGCGGCGTCATTACTGTGTATTTCCCCATTACTGCTCAGTGGGAAGGCCGCCATCACCTGTGGGGCTCTCAGGCCTCCATAATCGGCTTTCATACATTCACATCCCCGCCCCCCATACACAGAAGGCCGGTACCCGGGAGTCCAGCACAGCCTCTCCCGCCTCTTCCCGGCACACAGCGAGCCCAGTTATCCCTCCCGCTTCACAATCCACCCGAAACACCCCGCCGTCCCCGCTCACCTCTGCTATCCACCGGCTACACCTCCACGTGTACAGCGACCTTATTCCACCGTTCAGGCCCCCGTCTAGACCAGGCCAAAACACGCTCCTCCCGCCGCTGCTGGTTGGCCTATCCCCCAGTGACGCAAACACGTCTCTGCTCGCCGATAGGACACGCAAGAAAAAACAGGGTGTGGCCGCCAGGGGAAGAAGGAAGACGCGAAGGCTTTGTTAGAGAGCTCGTCACTTGATTGGACACGGACACAGGCGGGATTACCCGAACAACCAATGTAAACAACGAGCGACGGCCAAAAGCACTGAGCAGTGGGAATATACGCGGCCAATGATATGTCTGCGGAAGGGGAGGGAAGGGCGTTGCTTTCTAGGGACAGGGTTCACTTTGAAAGATGAGATTTGGCGCCAACAAAATGGCGTCGGGCGCGCTGACGTAACGAGCGAGCGCGATTGCCTTTTGTGGGTGCCGCCATTTTGTATGTGGGCAGCGAGGTATTATAAGCGATTTCAATGTACAGATAGCAGGGACGGGCAGGTGACTCATGGGATGCAGCAGAAGAAGAGCTGCTGTGCCTGAAAAGAGACAGTAATGATTGCATTTAGGCAAGCACCCGAATGTTCTCTCTGTTAGCTATAGTATGCAGACTGGATCACTAGCCTACATGCTACTTCCATCCCCTTCCTGTATTTGAATGAGAATTGAGCGGTCATGCAACACTGACTGTACCCACATGACATTTTTTTTCCACACATATAGAGCTTTATTTTGGTGGTATTTAACCACTTAAGCCCCGGAAGATTTTACCCCCTTCCTGACCAGGCCCTGTTTTGCGATTCGGCACTGCGTGACTTTAACGGACAATTGCGTGGTCGTGCGACGCTGTACCTAAACAAATTTGACGTCCTTTTTTTCCCACAAACAGAGCTTTCTTTTGGTGGTATTTGATCATGTGCTATAAACAAAAAAAGAGCGAAAATTTTGCAAAAATAACAATATTTTTTTATATGAAATTCCCCCATAAAAAATGTAAAAATCAAAATTTTTTAACATTTTTGACCAATTTGTTTTCTGCTACCTATGTTTGGTAAAAAAAAATCGCAATAAGCGTATTTTGATTGGTTTGCGCAAAAGTTATTGCGTTTACTAACTAAGGGAAAGATTTTTGTCATTTTTGTTGTTTTTTTTTTTTTAACGAGTAATGGCGGCGATCTGCAATTTTTTTTTCAGTACTGTGACATTGCGGCGGACAGATCGGACCCTTGACTGACATTTTTGACACTTTTGGGGGTACCAGTAACATTACTACAGCAATCCGTGCTATACATATGCACTGTTACTGTAAAAATGACACTGGCAGGGAAGGGGTTAACTTTATTGGGGAAGGAGGGGTTAAGTGTGTCCCTAGGGGCGTGATTCTTACTGTGCAGGGATGTGGCTTTACATGTAACAGCAGAGATCAACGATCCTACATAGCAGGACCGTATGATCTCTGCTGTTACACAGGGAAGAATGACAGGCGGCTTTGTTTACATTAGCCGCCTGCCTTTCTCCCTTCACAGCGGACGCACGTGCGGACTTGTTAGGGAACGAGCTGGGGCGGGAGCGCGCCTCCAGCGGCGCATGCGCTCGCCCGCTATTGGCTCCCAGGCTAGTGACGAACCCATACGTCACTTTGCCTGACCAGGGCTGACTGCTGCAGTATATGTACTTGCGGCGGTCAGCAAGCGGTTAATCACCACTGAGTTTTTTATTTATGGCTTAACATTAAAAAAAATGTGTTTTTTAGTTTCTGTTAGAAATTTCTGCAAGTAGGTCATTTTTCTCCTTCACTGATGGGCGCTGATGAGGAGGCACTGATATGGGGGTGCTAATTGGCACTAATGAGGCTGCACTAATGGGCACATATAGGCGGCACTGATAAGTGGCACTGATGGGGCTGCACTGATAATCAGGGCATTGATGGGGCTGAACTGATTTTCTGGGTGTATATGTACCCTGTGATTTGCCGGTTACCAGCTCTGCTTTCTTTACGCTGAGGAAAGTACTGCCGATAATTGGCAAGTCTGTTTACACTATGATCAGCGGTGATTGGACACAGCTGATCACATGGGAAAGGGCCGCTGTAATTGGCCCTTTACCTTAATCTGTGATCAGCTGTGTCCGAAGGACAAAGCAATAACCGAGTGTTGTCACATGCGCACTCAAGGGGACGTGGTTCTGGGAGGATGTCCATGGATGCCCTACCAGAACAACAGAGCCATGCTGTAGCCATCTTTTGGCTATAGCGCGGTAAGAAAGTGGTTAAGGCTCGTACACACAATAAGATTATCAGACAGATGATTGTCCTAATTTTAGGAGAGCGCACACTCTGCATGTTTCTCTGACCATCAATGGTGCGACTGTGGATTGAGTGAGTAGCACCAAGTTTCTGGGTGTGCACATCACAGAGGACCTCTCCTGGAGTGATAACACTGCAGCATTGGCCAAGAAATCACAGCAGCATCTCTACTTTCTCCCTAAACTGAGGAGAGCCAGAGCCCCATCCCCCATCATGTACACCTTCTACAGAGGCACCATCGAGAGCATTCTGACCAGTTGCATCACTGTGTGGTATGGCACCCGCAACGCGTCTTGCCGAAAGCTGAGAAGATCATTGGTGTCTCTCTCCCCTCCCTTCAGGATATTTATGGAACCCATCTCACTCGCAAAGCTCTATGCATTGCAGGTGATCCTACCCACCCGCTACACAGCTTCTTCAGTCTGCTGCCATCAGGGAGGAGACTGCGGAGTCTCCAGGCCAGGACCAGCAGACTGAAGGACAGCTTTATACATCAGGCTGTCAGGAAGCTGAATTCGCTCCGAACTTGTCCCTTTTCTGCCATAGGCACCACTGAACTATGCACCTCCCCTTCCCTAGATCCCATATCCCTAGGTCCTTCCATCCCCTCCTTCCACTAGCATTCAATGACTTGCACCAGTCACTTTAGCAGCATTGGTCTGCTCACTACCTCATTCACCATGGAATCTGAAGTCATTGGTCTGCACTTTATCTGTTATGTGCCTTGCGCTGTTTTTATTTTTATTTTAACCTTATTTTTGTTTATTTTTTTGCGTTTTTATATTTTTAGGCTATATTGATAATGTTATCTGTATGCACCGGGGGTCTAAGAGTAATGTAATTTCGATTTTCTGTATATATGTATGGTACATGTGGAAGAATTGACAATAAAGTAGATTTTGACTTGTCTTTTTTTTAATCTGCATGCCAGTCTGATATTGAAAATGAAGAGGTTACTAAAGTTACCAAAATTCTCGTAGGACAGAATACAACTTGGAAGTGATGTAATGTGTTGTATTGTAGTGTATTCTTTCGTTTTTTTGAGCATGCACGGTTTTGGTCACTTGATTTTTTTCAGACGAATACTGTACTGAATGAACGAAAATCATTAATTCTGGTGTCATATCAGAAATTTTTTTGTGTTTGTCACTTCCAATAGTTTTCCATAAACTGTCATGATCGGCTCTCGAAAAGCTGTGCACTAACCATCAGACTATTGTACAATCGCTTCAAAAACTCTATTTGTCGTCCAAGTTTCTCATTGTGTGTACCAAGCATTACTCACTCCTTAAGTTAGGGGATCAGCTTTCATCTTAACCTCCTTAGAGGTATTCCCGAGTCACGAGTGTGGCTCGGGGGTGGAATTTCACTGCCATTAGCGGTAACCCCGAGCCACACTCGGGGTACCACCCGGGAGCATCGCTGGATCCTTGTAGAGGTTATTTACCTTGTCGCCGGGAACCAGCCATGTATCCCTGCAGCATACGGCAGCCGGATCTTCGCCCAAAGCTGTGAGCCCCAGCTTCCGTCTCCTGCGACGTGACGCTCGCAGGGGGGTGGAACCGGTGGCAAATTCAAATAGTAAAACACACAAACACACTGATTACATTACAAAATAAAATAAATTGACATTAGTGTGCCCCCCAGTGCCGTTTCCTGCAGTTTTACTGTACTTTATATATATATACATATATACATGTATATATAGATATACACATATATCTATATATATGTATGTATACACATATATATATATATATATATATATATACATACTTTAACTTATTTATAGTTTATTTATTATTTTATAATTTATGATTTTGTGTTTCAAACTTTATCATATCCGAGATGTTATAAAGAAGAACGCAGAGTAAAAAAAAAAATCATATGTAAATAGTTGGTTTGGGCTGCTCATTCTTAAGAATTACATGCAAAATAATTGTACTGCTTTCAGCACCTAAAATCAGAAAGAATCATACCGCCAGGGAGGTTAAAGAGCCGCCCTGGTAATTTCCCGATTTGTGTGCATGTGGTCAGGCGGTTTACAGGGCAGCCTTGTCAGAGTTCAGATGAAAGCCGACACATTCCAAGTATGTAAGCCCAATACTTTTTGTTTTCCGATTTTAGATGTAGCAGAGACAGGTTTCTCTCCCCCCCCCTTACTAGTTTATTTTCTGCTATCTGTGTCCGATTAGGGAGATTTCCTAGCAATTCCTGCCCAGGTGATGCAACAGGAAGTGAAAAGAAATCTTTACAAGATGAAGGGAATTTCCCCCTTGGAGGTGGTCCTCTTTTGGAAGATTTCCCCTCACCTCATGCTCTGATGACAACTGTAATATTTCAGATTTCCTATCACTTCTTGTCTCGGTGATAATGGTCACATTGACTAACTGAAAGGGAGTATTTCCCCAGAAGGAACAGAGTGGTAACAGACAGCAATACAAATCTCATTCAAAAGGGAAGCCAACACACCACAAACGTAACCCTCAAAGATCCTTCTCGGCCTTTTGGTTAAGATAACGTGTAGTATCTGTTCTTATCAGTGTCCGTTATGGGTACTCTGCCACCATTCTGGCCTTATAGCTGGCTGTAAAGTATCACTACTGGTAGGTTGGGGCCCTGAGGGATCCTCCCCATGCAAAAGAAACAAAATTGGGTTGGGAGTATTTCCCTAGTGTGGGGGGTTCCAGATGCCAGGTGCCCACTGATTTGACTGTGCTCACTTGTCTGGTCAGATGCTTGCAGCCAGTAAAAAACAGGCACTTTTCTCCTGCCATTAAATGGCAGTGACAGGAAAAGGTTTCCAGTAAAAAAATATGACTGTGACGCTCGGCTCAGAACTGTGCATGCGCAATTCCGGTGCAGAGCCAGCCGATATCATCCAAGTGCCTGCTACAGTGAGTTGGGGCAGGGGGTGGGTCTGGATGAGGTGGTGCCTGAGCGTGTCGTGTGATGTCATGGTACAAGGGAGCCAAGCGGAGTGGACACTCGTGTGCAGGTCTGCGGGATGGAAGCAAGGCAAGCCAGAAGTGAGAATGTCGGTGCTCTTTGGACTAAGGTGGACCGAAGGGACCACCTACCATGGAGAGAGACTGTTGCTGTGATTCAGGAGGGGACTTGTTGTGTCAGTGAGGTATCATCAGGACTGCTGCTAGAAATCACGTGGCCCCTTAAAGCCTACCTGACAGGGCCCCCCTGGCTGAAAGCGACTGAGGACATAGATTTATCAGCTTCTTTCCCTGCAACCTCAGTTGCACAGATGAATGAATAGGAAGCTCTCTGAGGCTTTCTGATCATTCACAAACAGAAGCATAGTGAATTAAGTTTACTATGCTTCAGTGATTAATGGACACAGGAGTAATTGATACCGATCGCTCACTGTTTATTCAGGAAAGGAAGGGGCCAGACAATGACATATTACTGGCCCCTTCCCCCGCTCTCCATCCTGAAACATCCATCTTTGTGCCGCAGCAGCTGCCGGCAGGAGAGAAGAGGGAAGCCAGCAGTGCTGCGAGGGAAAGGGGCATAAATGAGGGAGAAAGAGGAGGAGAAGCAGGCAGCACTGCAGGGGAGGGGCAGAAGAGGATCAGTGTCTGCAGTAAGGGTCCTTTCACACTGTGCGCCTTCTGATGAGGTCCGTTCTGCTCAGCGGGGGATCGATCCGCCGATTCCCGCTGAGCAGACAGGTGACAGCTTCATCTCCACTCTGTGTGCGGAGATGGAACTGTCAGATTCCCCACTGTCCTCTATGGAGGAATCGGATGAGAACGGACCGCCTGTCCGTTCTCATCCGATCCCATCCGATCCGCTGGACGGATGGAAAATAGGGTTTCCATCCGTCCGGATTTCACAGACAGGATCGGAATGGATAGCAGCGGTTGTCAGCGGAGATATCTCCGCTGACATCCGCTGCCCCATAGGGATGCATGGAGGATCCGATCAGGTCCGCCTAAAAAACTGACAGGCAGATCTGATCGGATTGTTCGTGTGAAAGAACCCTAAGACAGTACAGCCGGCTCTCCTACTCAGCAGGTGCCAGGCCCCTCTTTTAAACTGATGGGGCCTGGGCCCAGTACAAGGGGGCTGGCTGTACTGCCTTTTTTTTATTTAAAATTTTATTCATTTTTCAATACAATAATACATAAAATATATATAGAAACAAAACAAAAATACAATACACATCCCCTGTACTCCAGCTAGTAAATTACACATAGGTAAATTTAAAAATATCAGGGATTTTCACACGTGCTCCAATACAACAATTGTGCAATGTTATCATAAATAGTGTTACCCCTAAAATACGCAAAAAAAAAAAAAATCCACATGTGTTCCAAAACTTCAATTGTGTAGTAATAGCTTAAGTGATATTACAAAAAAAAAAAAAAAAAACACGAGTGATCAGATGCATCTAGTATGCAATAATTCATTAAGTGAGGAAAAAAGATAAAAAAAAAAAAAATTCCCACGTGTTCCAAAACTTCAATTGTGTAGTAATAACTTATGGGATGTTGCCCAAAAGGGAAAAAAAATATATAAGGCTGTACTGCCTTATCAGCACACTGCCTGCTGCACACTGCTGTCACTGTCACTGTGAGAGTCAATTTCATGTGTGTGTGCCATCCATTCTAATTTCTTGCCCTCCCCTGAGCTACTTACTTGCTATATTAGAATAAAATATCCCCCCCCCCCCAATATATACCTTAATTCACATTGCTAATTGCATAATGTACTTGTTCGTAGGCTAAATACTAAAATTTGCACTTAAAACTAATTTTATAACTTTTAGAAATGCCAGTAAAAACATGGCTGTGCCAGTAAGTCTTGGGTGTCATGTCAGTAAATTTCAATTTAGTAGGTTGGCAACACTCCTGGGAAGGCAGAAGGCCTGCTGTGTCAAGCGCCAAGTGCTGCCCCGAGCAGTAACCGCATTCCCTGTTTCTGCCTGCAGGGAACGCTAGTCCAGTGCTGTGTATGTATTCAAAACCAACGATCCCCTTCTCTTCCCTCGGGCCAACACCAGTCCTATTCTGGATCTTGAGAGGACCCCTCCGCTGGACAACCAAAGGGAATTGTCAACGTAATGCAGGCAGTAACGTGGACATTCGGAAGAAGGACCCAAGGCAGGAAGTAAACAAAGAAGACAAGGACTTGGCGCTGGGGACGATCACCATGACCCTTTAGGAAGTCTGAGGAATTCTGATGTAATGTATACATGTCATAATGTGCTTTAGAGGTAAACAAGGTTAAAGGCATGGTTCACTTTTAGGGCTGGTTCACACTCTTGCGAGTGCGGCGATCGCATGTAATATCGGAGCGCACTGCTCCATCATTACATGCGATCGGATGTGCGGTGCAAATTCAGCCATACACTTTGTATGGCTGAATTCGCACTGCACCCGCAAAAAAGACGCACAGGACCCTTTTTTCCAGCCGCATCAGGATCGGTGCGATCCGATCCTGTGCGAACTGTCAGATCGCACTGCGATATGCGATCAAACTGGGGGTGTCGTTAAGATTTAATTGACACCCCCTGCGTATCACATATGGCAGTGTGAACTGCCAGATGTGCGAATTCGCAGCCTTCCCGCATAGCACAAGTGTGAACCGGGACTTACCAAAAAACTGCCTATGCAGATAAGAGGAGTCTGTAGATAAAACAAACTGCGCAGCTTTGATTAAAGTTGAATAATTCCCTCCCTATTGGTGTAGGCCATTTACATACCTCATGCAGCCTTAACCACTTCAGCCCCGGAAGAGTTTACCCCCTTCCTGACCAGGCCCTATTTTGCGATTCGGCACTGCGTTACTTTAACGGACAATTGCACGGTCTTGCGATGCTGTACCCAAACAAAATGTACATCCTTTTTTTCCCACAAATAGAGCTTTCTTTTGGTGGTATTTGATCACCAGTGCGATTTTTATTTTTTGCGCTATAAACAAAAAAAGAGTGACAATTTTGAAAAAAAAAACAATATTTTTCATATTCTGCTATATAACATTACCAAAACAAAAAATTTAAAAATTAAAATTTTTTAACATTTTAGGCCAATTTGTTTTCTGCTACATATTTTTGGTAAAAAAAAATCGCAATAAGCGTATTTTGATTGGTTTGCGCAAAAGTTATCACATCTACTAACTACGGGAAAGATTGATGTTATTTTTATTATTTTTTTTACTAGTAATGGCGACGATCTGCGATTTTTTTACGGGACTGCGACAATGCAGTGGACAGATCGGACCCCTGACTGATATTTTTGACACTTTTGGGGGGACCAGTGACATTACTACAGTAATCAGTGCTAAAAATATGCACTCTTACTGTAATAATGACACTGACAGGGAAGGGGTTAACAGTATGGTGATCAAGGGGTTAAATGTGAGCCTAGGGGAGTGATTCTAACTGTCAGGGGGCATGGCTTCTGAGATGACCATAGAGACATGTGATCCTATATAGCAGGATCACATGGGCTCTGGGATCATCCCTGGGAGAAGGACGGTCGGCTGTGTTTACGACAGCTGACCGTCCTTCTCTCTCAGCGGGGAACGATCGCGGGTGTCAGGCGGCATTCGGAGCCACCTGACACATGCATCGGTTTCCCTGCTGACGAGCGGGGGAGGGAGTGCGCCGGCAGTGGCGCGCACTTGCCCCCTAGACTCCCAAGATCAAGCGCCGTACATGTATGAAAAAAATGGTGCTAACCAAAAAGACCTGCGCAAAGGATATTATTTGACACCAGGGACTTCTCATTCAATTAGTGAGATAAATTATAAATTAATTATAAATTATAATAAATTAACTTCCGGGAATTACTTCCACACTGCGAGCTGCAATCTGAACGTAAAAACGTGAATGATTGATACCAAAGGTGATAACTGCGCTCAGCATTAAAAGTGCTATAAGTGCATTAATGAAAAGTGCTATAAGTGCATCAATACATTAGTGATTGTTCACAATCAATAAATATGCAAATACAATGGTGTATAAATAAATAAATAAATAAATATTGGCATTCATTGGGCTACAAAAGTCCTTAAAGTGCTCTGTGCGACTGTGCAAATCTAAATCTTCAGCAATCTTGGATTAGATGGGAACCTCCACCACAAACACCTCCACCCAGTGGTCAGATGATATACTCCTTACCAGAATGCGATGACCCCTTAATTACAGGGGGTCAAACCCGGCATATCACTCCACATTGGCTCAAGGTTATCCTCATCACTGTTATCGCCTCAAAGAATTTTGCCCGAATGCTTTAACAAGGTTCCGGATATCATAGCGGTGTTTAAGCGCCTGTAGTACAAAGTAAACAGCCGCTCTCGCTCCACCAGGTGGAGCGAGAGCGGCGTCCCATCCACCAGACCAGCTGTTTACTTTGTACTACAGGCGCTTAAACACCGCTATGATATCCGGAACCTTGTTAAAGCATTCGGGCAAAATTCTTTGAGGCGATAACAGTGATGAGGATAACCTTGAGCCAATGTGGAGTGATATGCCGGGTTTGACCCCCTGTAATTAAGGGGTCATCGCATTCTGGTAAGGAGTATATCATCTGACCACTGGGTGGAGGTGTTTGTGGTGGAGGTTCCCATCTAATCCAAGATTGCTGAAGATTTAGATTTGCACAGTCGCACAGAGCACTTTAAGGACTTTTGTAGCCCAATGAATGCCAATATTTATTTATTTATTTATTTATACACCATTGTATTTGCATATTTATTGATTGTGAACAATCACTAATGTATTGATGCACTTATAGCACTTTTCATTAATGCACTTATAGCACTTTTAATGCTGAGCGCAGTTATCACCTTTGGTATCAATCGCCGTACATGTATGGCGATTCACCCAGGAGCGGCTGCCTGCCGCAGTACATCGTTGTAAAGGAGTTTAAAGCAGAGTTCCAGCCTAAACACACACTCACCTGTTCAGCGATGCGGCCGCCCGAAGCCTCGCTCTTCTCCCCCTCTGTCTGCGGCGCCGGCATCACTGGTGTGGGCACCCGGCTGTGACAGTTGTCGGCTTCACAGCCGGGTACGCACTGCGCATGCGCGCATTGCGCTACGCGTCGTGATTGGCCGGCAATCTTCTTGGACCTCTGACATGTCCCAGAAGATTGCAGGGAGGGAGGGGGAGAGAACTTCCGCTCAGGGCGCCGCGGTGCTCCGAGCAGAAGTGGGAGCGGGTACCTGTCAAAACTAGGTACCCGCTCCCCCCCCCCCCCAAAAAAAAAATGACATGCCAAATGTGGCATGTGGGGGGGTTAGAACTGCCTAAAGCGGAAGTTCCACTTTTGGGTGGAACTTCGCTTTAATGAAAACTCCCAGAGATTGCATCTCCCCATCCTGCCTTGTTGCTAGGACGTTGTGAAGAGACTCCCAGCTGTTACTGGTCACCTCCACTATCACAGGAGTAGGCTCACATACACTGGGCTCAGAGCTACTGCGTCAGAGGAGAGAAATCGCATGTGAAGGGTAAAAAGAATCGCATGTGAGGGGAATCAGAGAAAAAGCTCACTCCTGTAATGGTAGAGGTGAACGGTAATAGCTGGGCATGTCTACATATTGGGGAGATTTCCCCTCACTTCCTATCCTGATGGACACATTTTAGCATTTATTCATTCTTTAGAAGAACAATTTTTTTGCTTTCATTGCAGTTTATAACACTTTTTAAAGGGTTAAGTCAGAGTAAACTCCACATAGGGAAACAGAAGGCGTTTACCATGTGTACACAAATATACAGGAAACAACAGGCCCCATAGTTATGGTAAATACCTTACTGGGAGTTTCCTCAGAACCTTTTTTCCATACGTTTATGGAAACTCTAAACCTGAGACGTGTAGAACTGACGTTTTACAGCCTGTAGACAATATCAGTCATTTACAGTGTATAGTAAGAAAAGTGCAATGTTATATACAGTATATAACACTAAACTATAGGGACTCCTCAGAACTCAGCTGACCATTGATTCAGTCTTTTATTTACATCTGCCCCTGTGAACTCAACACTGTGGGTTGAAGGAGGCTCCCACCTTGGTTGTGTGGTGGGTGTTGTTTTTCAGAAATATGTTTAATTTATCAAAACGCCGATATGTTTCCTTCTATTTAAAGCTCAAATCCAGCCAAAACTTCTTGCTGGGCCTTTTCCTTTTCCCCAGCATGCAGCGGCCCTTTGCTTCCCAATTCCACAGAGCTATGCTGCTCTCGAGTGCTACCTTAGGCTCGGTTCACATATACTGTATATGCGAAGTGGATGCCTTTGAACAAAATCCAATGCGCATTACATGTAAACGAGACCGGCTTTCAATGAAGCAGGTTTGCATACATGTGGGCCGGTTGCAGTGCAAATTAGAAAAGGGTCCTGCGCAGTCTGGTTCAGTTGCTATTTAGGTGTCAAATTCGCACCTGAGTCGCACATGAATCGCTGAATGGAAACTGCATTGGACTCGAACTGGATATGTGGACCGAGCCTTAAAGGGCAAAACTTTCCGCTGCTTGCCTAAGCCAACCTCCACCCCATGCCTTCAGTGTCTGCTCCTATGTACCCCATGCTTCCAGTGACCTCTGATGCTTCCTGTACCTCCAGCCCCCTCACACTCCTCTGCCACTGGTGACAACTGAAATCCCAAGTTTCTAGGGACCTCTGCACCCCTCTTCCTCCAGCCCCTCCCTCCACACTCCTCTTCCACCAGTGACCTCTGCACTTCCAGGTCTCTAGGGACCTCTGCACCCCTGTGCCTTTAGCATCTCCTGTTCCTCCAGTGACTCTGTGACGCAAGAGCCTTCAGTGACCCTAGTGCTCCTGTGACCTTGTGAGCTTAGTGTCTACAGTGGCCCTGGTGACCCCTGATCACTCCTGTGTCTCCAGTGACCCTACTGACCCCTGATCACTCCTGTGTCTCCAGTGACCCTACTGACCCCTGATCACTCCTGTGTCTACAGTGACCCTGGTGACTCCTGATCACTCCTGTGTCTCCAGTGACCCTGGTAACCCCTGATCACTCCTGTGTCTCCAGTGACCCTACTGACCCCTGATCACTCCTGTGTCTCCAGTGACCCTACTGACCCTACTCACCCCTGATCACTCCTGTGTCTCCAGTGACCCTGCTGACCCCTGATCACTCCTGTGTCTACAGTGACCCCTGATCACTACTGTGTCTACAGTGACCCTGGTGACCCCTGATCACTCCTGTGTCTCCAGTGACCCTGCTGACCCCTGATCACTCCTGTGTCTCCAGTGACCCTGCTGACCCCTGATCACTCCTGTGTCTACAGTGACCCCTGATCACTCCTGTGTCTCCAGTGACCCTGCTGAACCCTGATCACTCCTGTGTCTCCAGTGACCCTGCTGAGCCCTGATCGCTCCTGTGTCTCCAGTGACCCTGCTGACCCCTGCTCACTCTTGTGTCTCCAGTGACCCCGCTGACCCCTGCTCACTCCTGTGTCTCCAGTGACCCTGGTGACCCCTGCTCACTCCTGTGTCTCCAGTGACCCTGCTGACCCCTGATCACTCCTGTGTCTCCAGTGACCCTGCTGACCCCTGATCACTCCTGTGTCTCCAGTGACCCTGCTGACCCCTGATCACTCCTGTGTCTACAGTGACCCTGGTGACCCCTGATCACTCCTGTGTCTCCAGTGACTTCTCTGCCTTCAATGACCTCTGTGTGCCAAACAGCTCTTGAGCGTCGGTGCCTGGTTTCTGTGGGGGTGTAAGAAGCTGTAACCCTTCAAACAAACTCAAATGGCTGAGGGTGTAATTGTCACAATCCCTTCTTAGTATTTGTAGGCAATTTCCTATTTGAATTGGATTTTAGGGGCAATTAAACAACCACATATGTGTATGGAGTGACAAATAATGACATGATGGGATACATAAAATAAGTATGAAATAGTGGTGTTTCCCCAGCTTGGTTCCATCATTATTAGATAGCAACAAGAGATGATTCTAAGTAGGTGGGGGTATCCAACGTGTTTCAAGTAAATACAAATAACATCTTCTTCAGGGATATCATAACCACTATCTGCAACATAGAACAAACTGACTTTAAAGACAGAACGAAAATTTACATTGGCTTCAAATTGGTTTTAGAATGTATGCTGACTCCCAAAGCCTCATAGAGTCACCATATTCTCACTGCACAATAAAGTTCACGCCATACGGGACCGCTGGATATTAATCCAAAAAAGTTCTTGACTCATGACGTCATTACGATGCACGATATGGTTGGGGCGCCGGGGACCGCATCTGACGCCATTTCCTTCATTCACATGTTGGGAGAAGACGGATATACCTCTCTCTGGGAGTCCTTCTACACTATTACGGGAATTCACATTGAGGAATGGACCTTTCTTCCTTTTACCAATAAGCTGGCAATGTGCAGGCACCCTCATGTAAGTATACCCATTATTCTACAAATTTGAGGTTTTTCTATACAAGGGCAATTGTTATTGTAATATCTACACTCCCCCTAAGGGTAGCTATTCTCTCTTTCTTTTTCTTTGTTTGGGGTGCCAAAACTTTTTTGGATTAATATCCAGCAGTCCCGTATGGCGTGAACATTATTGTGCAGTGAGAATATGGTGACTCTATGAGGCTCTGGGAGCATTTTGGCCAAGGTCAGCATACATTGTTAAAACAATTTGAAGTGAATGTAAATTTTCATTCATTCTGTCTTTAACCACTTACCGCAAATCAATGTAGCCCTACGTTGGCTGCAATAAGTGGCTGTACCGGGGTGATGCCTGCAGCTAGAGTACCATTTTTTAGAGCCAGCGGTTGGCTTTCAGGTGATAACAACCGATACGGCTCTGGAGCGCTCGATAGTTACCCCAGCGAGCAGGAAGGGATGCCCCCCCCCCTTCCCGCTGCCTTCCGCGGCTCTGCCCGGGTCTCTTGTCCCAACGGCTGGTTGGAGTCCTGATCAAAGCCAGATTCGGCTTTGATCGGGTCTCCGATGACGTAACCCCAAGGCAGCGTCCATGACGTCACGTCCGTGTTACTCGGCTGCTAAAGGCGCCAAATTTAAAAAGTAACTGTATTTAAAAATGCAGTTTTCGGCATTTTGAATACATTGAAGTGCAGTGGAGGGGTCTGGGGTCTTTTAGACCCCTGATCCCTCCATAAAGAGTACCTGTCACTGTCTATTGTTGTCACAAGGGATATTTACATTGTTTGTGACAGCAATAAAAGTGATAAGATTTTTTTTTTAAAAAAAACCCGTGCTATAATGTAAAAAATAAATAAAATAAATAGGAAAAAAAAAAATTTAACCGTCCCCATTCCTGTGAGCTCGCGCACAAAAGAAAATATACGGAAGTCATGCCTGCAAATGAAATCGATGTTCAAACCACACATGTGAGGTATTGCCGCGATCGCCAGAGAGAGAGCAATAATTAAAAAAAAAAACTACTCTGTATCTCTAAACTGGTAACCGTTAAACATTTTTAAAACATCGCCTATGGAGTTTGTCGCCATACCGCGGGTGTGCACAATTTTAAACCGGAACATGTTGGGAATCATTTACTCTGCGTGACATCCTCTTTCACAATATACAAAATAAAGGGGCTAACTTTACTGTTTAGTTTTTTTTAAATGCAGTGAAATTTCATTTTTCCAAAAAAATGGCGTTTGAAAGACCGCTGCGCAAATACTGCGTGACAAAAAAATATTGCAATGACGCCATTTTATTCTCCAGAGTCTTTGCTAACTAAAAAAAAAATATATATATATATATATATATATATATATATATATATATATATATATATATATATAATGTTTGGGGGTTCTAAGTAATTTTCTAGCAAAAATACTGATTTTAACTTGTAAACAACATGTGTCAGAAATGGGCTCGGTCCTTAACCACTTACCGCATATCGACGTAGGGCTACATCGGTAAACTTTGCGGGCTTATACCGGGATGATGCCTCTAGCTAGAGACATCATCCCGGTACCGTGGTTTGAAGCCGACGGTCGGCTTTCCGTCGGTAACGACCGATGCGGCTCGGTAGCCGCTCGATCGTTACCCGGGGGGGGTGGGAGGGGACGTCCCCCCCCCTCCCGCCGCCTTCCGTGGCTTTGCTCGGGGCTCCCGTCCCACCGGGAGCCCCGAGCACCCAGCCGGCACGTCCGCCGGCTGGATGGAGTCCCGATGAATGCCAGAAACGGCCTTGCTGCAAAAGGCGGCAGTTTTAAAAAACGGCTGTATGCAAAAATGCAGTTTTCGGCGTTTTGCATACAGGGAAGTGTAGTGGAGGGGTCTAGGGTCTTTTAGACCCTCGATCCCTCCATAAAGTGTACCTGTCACTACATATTGGTGTCACAAGGGATGTTTACATTACTTGTGACAGCAATAAAAGTGATCAGATTTTTTTTTTTTTAAAACTGTAATAAAGTTGAAAAAAAAATAAAAATAAATAGGAAAAAAAAAAAAATGTAGCCTCCCCCGTCACCGTTAGCTCGCGCAAAAAAAATGTATACGCAAGTCGAGCCGCGAATGAAATCGCTGTTCAAACCCCACATGCGAGGTATCGCCGCGATTTTTAAAAAAAAAGAGCTACACTCTAACTCTAAACTGGTAACCGTTAAATAAATTTAAAGCGTCGCCGATTGAGATCTCTATTGACCGTAGTTTGTCGCCATCCCACGGGGGGGCACAATTTTAAACCGTAACATGTTGGGTATCTATTTACTCGGCGTGACATCATCTTTCACAATATACAAAAAAAATGGGCTAACTTTACTGTTTAGTATTTTTTAAATGTAGTGAAATGTGATTTTTCAAATTTTTCCCAAAAAAATGGCGTTTTAAAGACCACTGCGCAAATACCGCGTGACAAAAAATTTTGCAATGACCGACATTTTCTTCTCCAGAGTCTTTGCTAAAAAAATATATATAATGTTTGGGGGTTCTAAGTAGTTTTCTAGGAAAAAATACTGGTTTTAACTTGTAAACAAAAAGTGTCCGAAATAGGGCTTAAGTGGTTAAAGTCAGTTTGTTCTATGTTGCAGATAGTGGTTATGATATCCCTGAAGAAGATGTTAGTTACTCAAATTACTCGAAACATGTCGGATACCCCCACCTACTTGGAACCATCTCTGGTTGCTTTCTAATAATGATTGAAGCAAGCTTTACAGCTTTTAAAAATGGAAAAATAAACAATATTTTTATTATATATGGTTGTTTAATTGCCTATAAAATCCCAATCAAAGAGGAGATCGCCTGCAGAAGCTGTATACCTTCCTTTCTCTTTATAAAAATGTGCTTTTTGTCTGGGTCCCACAATTGGAGAGCCTTTTTAGCACTTCAAGTCCTTACAGGAAATTAGGCCAAATCTCCCCAAGAGGAACACAGACAGCAATACAGACAGGGGCTCCAAACCTTCCCTACTGTGTCCAAAACTAAAACAGTTTTGTCTTGCATAAGTTACAGGCTAATAATTCATTAAAATTTAGTCAAGGGATAAATGCAGGGGCGTACGTACAGTGGTCACAATTGCGACCTGGTCCCCTGTACACCTTGATAGGAGGGGCAGCTGGGGGCAGAGAGAGGGAATATAGAGAAGCCGACCCCCCTCCATTTTTCTCCTGCAGCCTCTGAAATGTTACAGAAGGAAAAAAGAGGGGATCAGTTCTTTTATATGCCTTCCCACCTGCCCTCATTTCCACTTCCTGCTGTGATCAGGCTCCTGTGTACTTCCTCAGCCCCCCTCATCCCCCGCAGCATTTCCCCCCCTCCCCTCTTCCACCAGTTGCTGCAGGGGATGCTTTCAGGATGGATTGTGGGAAGCGGCCAGTAAATGTGTCATTTTCCAGCCCCTTAATGAATACAGTCAGTGATCCATACCAATCACTGACTCTGTTCATTCATAACTGAAACATAGTAAACTGTGTTTACTATGCTTCAGTTTGTGCATGACCAGAAAGCTCTGTACAGAGCTGTTTCTATCCATTCATTCTGTGCAGCTGAAGCTGCAGAGAAGGAGATTGAGGGCTGTGGCCTTTCTCTGTCTCAAACATGAAACATCAGAGGTCTGTTTAGACCCCCGATAGTTCACCAAAGCCCCCCAATGGGGCTCCTAAAAAAATTGTAAACATTAAAAATAACATTGTAAATAAATAAATAAAATAAAACGGTAAAAAAATAATTAAAAAATAAAATAAATATAAAAAACTACTAACAGCAGTAGTGGAACTACCCTGTCAATCAGTTTTTTTTAAATTGTGACAGCTGGCAGGGAGAAGAAGCCCGCTAGCTGTCACAGCAGGGATCGTGAAGGTGCAGGGGCCAGTCCATTCATAACATGTCGGAGGTATGGGTGTAACATGTTACGAAAGGTGAACTTATCCTTTTAGTTGCAACCCATGCAAAAAAGGCTTGAGTCCTGCAGGAACGCATTGGAAAGGACGTTCTTGTACTTTTTCTACAGCAGGAATGCTGTTCCCGTTAGCAGTCATGTCCTGGTGCCCCCCCCCCCCACCCCCAACATGATCCCAGCACTACCTCCTGCTCTGAGGTGGCGGGTCGGTAAGCCCAGATTGCTGGTTCCCGACCCGCCATCCCCGAGCACAGTGTGAGGAACAGAGCTGGCACTAGAGGAAACAGAGCCGATACTTCCTGTATATTGCCGACTCCTGTCAAAGGCGGAGTGATACCAAATGCACTCCACCTGTGAGAGGAGTGATACAGGAAGCATTGGGTCTGCTCTCTACTGCAGCCACTTGCTTCCTCCAGTTCCGGCTCCTGTCATGCTGATGTTCGAGGGATGGTGGATCGGGAACCGATCAGCAGTACCCACCAACAGTACCAGCCAGCAGTACCACACAGCAGTACCCCCCCAGCAGTACTTGCCAGTAGTACCCACCAGCAGTACCCGCCAGAAGTATCCGCTAGCAGTACCAGCCAGCAGTACCCACCAGAAGAACTCACTAGCAGTACCGGCAAGCAGTACCCACCAACAGTACCAGCCATCACTACCCACCGGCAGTAGCCACCAGCAGTACCAGCCAGCAGTAGCCACCAGCAGTACCAGCCAGCAATACCTGCCAGCAGTACCCACCAGCAGTGCCCACCAGCAGTACCAGCCAGCAGTAACAGCAAGCAGTACCCACCAGCAGTACCAGCCAGAAGTACCTGCCAGCAGTACCAGCCAGCAGTACTCACCTGCAGTACCAGCCAGCAGTAACCACCAGCAGTACCAGCCAGCAGTACCCGCCAGCAGTAACAGCAAGCAGTACCCACCAGCAGTACCAGCCAGCAGTACCTGCCAGCAGTAACAGCCAGCAGTACTCACCAGCAGTACCAGCAAGCAGTACCCACTGGCAGTACCCACCAGCAGTACCCGCCAGCAGTTTCCACCAGCAGTACCTGCCAGCAGTACCCACCAGCAGTATCTACCGGCACTACCCACCAGCACTACCCACCAGCAGTATCAGCCAGCAGTACTCACCAGCAGTACCAGCCAGCAGTACCAGCAAGCAGTACCCACTGGCAGTACCCACCAGCAGTACCAGCCAGCAGTACCCACCAGCAGTAGCCTCCAGCAGTTTCCACCAGCAGTACCCACCAGCAGTACCTGCCAGCAATACCAGCCAACAGTACCAAACAGCAGTATCCACCAGCAGTACCAGCCCTGGAGGACAGCCAGCTACAGCCACCAGCCATATCAGCTTGGAGGACAGTAGCAGCCAGCGATAACTGCAGGAATCCTGAGAAAGAAGTGAAGATTGAGGTCAGTTGAGGTGCACGTAAACCGCAGTGCATCCGTGTGAAAGCAGTCTTAGGCCTCTTTCACCTGATTGGGTCCCCCTGCCTGTTTTTCATGTGGACCCAATTGGATCCTCCATTCACGGGCTGTGTCTGTGTCTGCTTTGCATATGCTGAGTGGATCCAGACCTGTCATCTGCCCGCGACCAATTACCAAGTCACTAAAGTGGCCCTTGCTCCTCAAATGGTATATATACACACTAACTTTTTTGTTTTTCAGGTTGGGGGGAGGGGACTTGGGTGAGTTCCCACACTTTTCTTCCCAGGACTTGACCCCTGCTGGAAGGTAATAGGCTAAAGCCTCGTACACATGGGCCAAATGGCAGGAGACATCGCCGGTTCAAATAAAACCGGCCGATATTTGTCCCATGTCCCCTTTCCGACAGAAGCCAGTTTCTGTCGGACAAGCATGCTGAAAAACCAGCAGCTGACCGGCTCCTGATCAGTGCTCTCAGCCAATGGCGGAGAGCGCTGATAGGAGAGTTCTGGCAGGAGGGGGCCTTCCCCCTGTCAGAACACAACAGCTTAGCAGGGGAGATCGATGTACTAGTAAAGCGGCCCCCGACTGGAGCTGACAGTTTTTTTTTTCTTCAACCCGCTGTGTTGAAGGAAAAAAAAAAACTCATGGGGTCCTTTCACACGGGCGTTTCACCCGACGGACTCCGCTTTGCTCAGCAGGGGATTCATCCGCTAATCCCCACTGAGCAGGCGGATGACAGCTCAGTCTCCACTCACTGTGCTGAGATGGACCCGTCAGAGCCCCGCTCTCCTCTATGGGGAGAACGGATGAAAACGGACCGCCTGTCCATTTTCATCCGATCCGCCAGATAGATGGAAAATAGGGTTACTATTCGTCTGGATTTCATGGACAGGATCAGATCGGATAGCAGTGGCTGTCAGCGGACATGTCACCGCTGACATCCGCTGCCCCATAGAGGTGAATGGAGTGTCTGATCCGGTCCTCCTAAAAAACTGACAGGCGGATCAGAAAGCCGTGTGAAAGGGGCCATAGTGTGTACCAGGCTTAACAGTTGATCAGTTGCAGGGTGTACATTTTTTACTTAATTTTATAGGTGGTTAATGAGATCAGGTGTGCAGACTACAGAGATGCTGCTTGTTAGTGCAAGAAACATCCTAAAAAGGCGATAGAGAGTATGTTTTAGCAATTAAGGTTCTAGCCATCTGCGATCTAAGTGCAGCCACGGGCAGATGGTTACAAAGACCAATCTCTGCCATCTAAAAGATGTCGGAAGTGGAGAACACAATGTGAATGCGTAGCGGGAATGGGGCTGAAGAACAAGGCTGGGTATACCAGACAGAAGCGTTTTTGTGTATTACAAGATATGTTTGTGTTCTGGTCATAATATGAAAAATCATTTTGGGATTAAAGTTCCGCTTTAATGAATTAACAAAAGCAACAGTATAATGAATAATGACAACGACTGCCTGTGCTATGTGGAAATAACACTTAGACAATATGCAGACTTCCTTGGCTGCCTCTTGTTAGCTGTGCAGCATAGGAAGGCTGCTCTCTGTACACACACACTGCTCTAAAATTAATTAATCTTGGCTTTATTCTGGTTTAATTCACATTATCACAATATTTAGGAAGTCCACCTGCTCATGATGTGTGAGGTCTATTTTAGTGCCACATTTGTCTTTTATGTTTACTGTTCAGTGCCAGTTCGCTGATTCCGCATGCTTGCCAACATTCATAGATCAGATGCTAGCACAGTGATGGGAAACCTGTTAGATTTTCACTGAAAGCGGAACTAAATGGTATCGGAGCACCACAAGCTAAAAGCTCTATTTAACCACTTCTGGACAGGAAGATTTTCTCCCTCAATGACCAGGCAATTTTTTGCGATTCGGCACTGCGTTATTTTAATGGACAATTGCGCGATGCTGTACCTAAATAAAATTTATGTCCTTTTTTTCCCACAAATAGAGCTTTCTTTTGGTGGTATTTGATCACCTGTGTGATTTTTTTATTTTTTTTTAATTTTTTGTGCTATAAATAAAAAAGCGACAATTCTGAAAAAAATATATTTTTCACTTTCTGCTATATAACATTCCCCAAAAAAATTAATAAAACATTTAATTTTTTTTCATCATTTTAGGCCAATTTGTATTCTGCTACATATTTTTGGGTAAATAAAATCCCAATAAGCGTATTTTGATTGGTTATCGCGTATACAAACTAGGGAAAAGATTTGTGTCATTTTTATTTATTTTTTATTTTTTACTAGTAATGACAGCGATTTATAGCAGGACTGCGACCTTGCGGCGGACAGATCGGACCCCTAACTGACATTTTTTTTTTTGATGAGACACTCCTGCAGCATCGCTGGATAAATATGGGCTCAGGTAAGTATTACTATGCATAGAATGCATTAGGCCTCATGTACACTGCTGATAAACGGACGTTTAGGCTGCTTTCACTGAGGCGCTTGGAAGCTGCCCATAAAATGCCAGGTACTTTTACGGCGCTTTTCAACCGCTTTTGAGGCATTAGCAGTGCGCTTTTTTGAAGGCCATGTGACTCAAAAAATAAAACATTTTGGGGCGCTTTTGAAGCACTTTTTCTGAGCTTTTTTCTGGGCTTTTCATGTGTTTTCATGTGCTTCCAATTCATTTTAATGTTTTTGCAGCGTTTTTTTTAGCGCTCCAAACATGCTCCAAAGATGCTGCTTGCAGGAGTTTTTTCACCGGCGCACCGCCCCAGTGGGAAAGCTTTCATTGATTTCAATAGAAATTGGTTTTCGTGGGGGCGTGTCCTGAATATGGCGGCGTGAAGACGCATTCCTTGAGAGCTCCGGACACCTCACCCTGTCCACCGCTGATCTACTGCCTTTACCAGCCTCGGAATGAGCACCGGGCGCAGGAGAGGACCCAGGAAACCTCTCCGCGCTTCTCCGGGTGCTGAGCTGCATCAGTACTTCCCCGGGACCCGCGCCTCCTCTGCCTGCACCAACCGCTCGCAGCCTCGTGGGGATCCCTCTACACAGATGGCGGCCACCGCTCCGGTCTCCCCGACGGCCCCGCTCCTCTTTGATGTGGGTTCACAGTCACCGTCCTCCTTGATCTCCTCAGCTCCTTCTGCCTCCATGTCCGCTATGCCTGGGGACTCAGGGGAGCTTCGTGCACTGCTCCAGGCTCTCCCCACGAAGAAGGACTTTGAGGCCCTGGCCCTGCGTTTGGAGGAGGCCTACGCCAGGGACATCCAGGCGGTCCGCACTGAGGTGCATGGACTGCAGGACAGAGTGTCTGTAGGCGAACAGTCGGCCATCTCGCTGGAGGCCCGGGTCTCCAGACTGGAAGCTGCCCACACTGCACAATCGCTACATGTGGGGGAGATTCAGCTGCGCCTGGAGGAGATGGAGGACCGCAGCCGCCGGAACAATTTGCGGCTGCGGGGACTACCAGAGGCCACGGGCCAGGAATCCCTCTCTCCTACGGTACAAGCCATCTGTCAGCGGCTGGCGCCAAATGTCCCACCAGCCTCGCTGGAGTTTGATCGAGTGCATAGGGCCTTGGGCCCCCGCTCCTCGGACGCTACAAGGCCGCGCAATGTGATCTGCCGGCTGCACCGCTACTCCCATAAGGAGCTTATTCTTCGCCAAGCCTGGGAAGCAGGTGAAGTGGACTTTGACGGCGCGAGAGTGAAGATCCTCCCTGACCTATCCAGAGCGACACTTCAGAGGCGAGCATTGATGAGACCCCTTCTGGAGCGTATTCGCCGACTTGGATGCACGTACCGGTGGGGGTTCCCCATTTCCCTCACGGTCCGCAAGGGCCCTGCTTCTTTCACGATTCACCATCCAGATGATTTGCCGAACCTCTTCACCTTCCTGGAGACGGAGTCCATGGAGGTCCCTAATTGGCTACAACACCTGCCTGCCCCGAGCCGTAGATCGCAATTCCGATCCGGGGACGATGGGGGCCTTCCCCCCCGTACGCCGAGGCGGGGGCGGCGCACCCAACCTGCTCCGGCGCCAGAGGGACGTGAAGATTGAGGATCCCGTCCACCGCCTTCTGAACCCGACCCACAGATGAGTATGGTACTTTTTTGACTTTCGGACTGCGTGCTATGCCCCTGATCTTCATCGGCCCACAGGTGCCCTTTGCCTGCAGTGCTGCCCCCCCCCCGTCTCCGTGGGCTTGCTGGCCCGCTCGTGGGGCGGTTCGATGGGAGCTGGGGGGGGGGGGTGATGCCTCGGTCGGCTGACCTTCCCTGTTCTCACTGGGCCTGACACTGTGACTGCTGCATTGCCCCGGCCCCCTGCGTGTTCTGTGCTGGCCCACGGGTGGCCCTTTTTCTCCTGGAGACTGGCTGGGTCCTTGCCCCCCCCCCCCTCGGCGGGAGTTGGAGACCCCGGTTCTTGGCCTCGGGGATACCGCTATGACCCGAGGATTCAGTGACTTTCCCGCCTGCCGCCCCCCCCCCCCCCCCCCGTGGTCTGGTCCCCCGATTTTATGGCCCCCTCATCTCATGTTAGACTATGTGTTTTTCACTTTACCTCCCTTTTTTACCTGGGTCCCCCCGGCCTACCGGGGTGCCTCGGACACTCCACTAACAGGTCCTATTTTACTCACCATGCATTTTGTGGGGGTGGGTGGGCTTGGTGTGGGGGTGGGGGGTGGGGTTGGGGCTATATGCTGATGCTATTCCATATTGGGCGGATCTCCCCGGGAGCGGGTCTGGTGTGTGCGGGGAGGGGGACGGCGTCCTACTGACTGCCCTGGGGGATTGGGTATAGGGCCGGGGGTGGTGCCCCATGTAGAACGGGAGATGTGCATCCGCTGTGGCAACCGTTGCGGGCATGGTTCCTGAATGTGAGCTCTCATCTGGTGGGGTTCAGAGGGGGTGGGATCCATGAGTTATGGTCACGTTGTCTGGCCACCTGTACTTCGTTGGACGCCTCCCTTCTCCCATTTGTTGTCACATACTGGTTGAACGGGGGTGCCTAGGTCAAGGGTGCATGTGATAGGTACTATTGTTCTTATGCATATGCTATGTTTTTGGCCACCTGCACCTTCCTGGCCACCTACCTTCGCCCATTAGTTCTCGTATGGTGGGTGAACGGGGGCGCCTGGGGTGCGGGTGCTCCTGATATTTGCTCTTGTTCTTCCTACTGTTATTATGTACTGTTATTGGCAGTTTATAGTTTTGTCTTGTTTAATTGCTGTGATGGACGGGGTGGGCTCTGTCCGTGGGGCTTTCGTGCCTTGAGTCGAACTCCACCTTCAGACCCTTGTCCCCCTCTAGGCCTACACCCCATCTGTTGGTCCTCCCACCTTGGTGGTGGACCCCGGGGTGTCTTTTCCCCCTACTTTAGTGTGATTACCTCCCTTACTACTCCCCCCCTTATTTCCTCTGCCTACTGATCCCTCCCACCTGGGATTTTCCCCTGCCCTTCCCCCTTCCCTCTGCCCCCCTCTTTTCTAGGTCTCCTGTACCCTCCTCCCCCCTCCCCCTTCAATCTCACACTTACCCTGCCTATATCTTGCCTTCCCTGCCCTGCACCACTCTTCTCTCCCCTGTTGTCGATGGATCCCGTTCGGGTGACCTCCCTGAATGCCAGGGGGCTGAATGTGCCCGAGAAAAGGCACATGTTACTGGGCGAGTTGCGCCGCCTGCACTCGGACGTCGCCTTCATCCAAGAAACGCACTTTAGAGATGGCAGTTTGTCCTTGCTCCAAAATAGATTCTTTCCGTGTGCATATCATGCTGCCAATCCAGAGTCCAAATCCAGAGGGGTGTCTATTCTGCTCTCGAACCGCCTCCCCTGGACCCTCCTAGACCGAAGAACGGATCCTGGGGGCAGGTTCCTGTTCCTTAAGGGCCGACTAGGGGAGGTCAGGGTCACACTCGCTACTGTGTATGCCCCGAATTCGGGCCAGGAGACATTCCTTCGGAAGACTTTGACGGCTCTGCTGGACTTCTCGGAGGGTAGGCTTCTCTTGGGCTTAGATTTTACCTTTCCGCTGAACCCAGAGCTAGACACCTCCGCGGGTACCTCGTCAGTACCCCGGAGCCGTCGCCGGCAAGTACAATCCCTGCTCCATAATCTTCAGCTCGTTGACGCATGGCGCCTCCTCCATTCGGGGGAGCGCGATTATACGTACTTTTTGGTCCCCCACCAGACTTACTCTCGTATTGATCTTTTCTTACTACCTCACCGCCTCCTGCAAAACGTAGTTGATGTGACGATTTGCACCATCACGTGGTCGGACCATGCCCCCGTGACGCTATCGGTCAACCTCAGCGGGACCCCTAGGGAATCCGACTGGCACTGGCGACTGAACAAGGGTCTCCTACAGGAACCCGAGGTCATAGCCGATGTCACCCAACAGCTGCGGTCCTTTTTTCAACTTAATACCACCCAGGACAGTGACCCGGCCGTGATATGGGAGGCGCACAAGGCGGTGGTCCGGGGGGTCCTCATGAAACATGGAGCGCAACTGAAGAAAACACGAGAGGCTCAGTTGGAGGGCCTCCTGGCCGAGGTGCATTCTCTTGAGTGTCGTCACAAGAGAGATCCAGGTCGGGGGGGGGGGACAGGAACTGGCCCGACTCCGGGAGCAGATTGCGGATCTGATGCGTTACAGGGCTAAGGCGGCCCTGCAGAAGTGCAGACGGTTCTCGTACGAGTCTGGGGACAAGTGTGGGAGAATGCTGGCGCGCTCTCTCCGGGACCAACAGACGGCATCCTATGTCCCATGGTTGCGAGCTCAGGACGGATCCAAGATTCATCTCCCGAAGGATATCTCCCGCTGCTTTGGTGACTTCTACTCTAGCTTATATGGCCTGCCCCAACGGCAGTCCCATCAGGCGGCGGTTTTCATCCTACCTGGATTCGGTTAATTTACCACGTATTGCTTCCCCGGATCGCGGGGAACTGGACACCCCCTTTACCCTGGAGGAGCTGTCTGCGGTCATCGCCTCCGCGAAGAAGGGGAAGGCTCCCGGCCCGGACGGCTACACGGTGGCCTACTATCAACAGTTCCGCGATATCCTGCCCCCCCCCCCCTGCTGCAATTGTTCAATTCGGTGGGCGATTCGGTCTCGTTTCGAGAAGAATCTTTGGGTGCACATATTTCCGTGATACCCAAGGAGGGGAAGGACCCATCGGTCTGCGGGAGTTACAGGCCGATTTCACTGCTTAATGCGGACCTTAAATTCTTTACTAAACTTTTGGCAGTTCGGCTACAATCCCACCTGCCCGCCCTGGTTCACCTGGACCAGGTAGGGTTTGTCCCAACGCGCGAAGCTAGGGACAATACGATCAAGGTGGTCAATCTAGTCCATCAGGCCCACCGCTCCAGCGTCCCCACGATTTTTTTAAGCACCGATGCTGAGAAAGCATTCGATCGGGTCAACTGGTCGTATATGTTTGCAGCCCTCCGCCACTTTGGCCTGGGAGATCGGATGCTGTCTTGGATACAGGGGGTGTACACCAACCCTAGCGCTAGGGTGAAGGCGAATGGGGTCCTGTCGGATCCGATTCGCATCCATAATGGCACGCGTCAGGGGTGTCCCCTGTCGCCGTTGCTGTTCGCACTCTCATTGGAACCGTTCCTGGCTAAGGTACGGCTGAATGCGGACATCTCGGGTGTCTCGGTGGGGACGGTGGTGCATAAGGTCTCAGCATATGCGGACGACCTACTTTTCTCCCTGTCCCAACCCCTGATCTTGCTTCCGTGCCTCATGAGGGAATTTGAACTTTTTGGGAAGGTTTCCAACTTGAAGATTAATTTTTCAAAGTCCGAGGTCATGGGGATTGCGTTAACGCAGCCGTTGAGGGTCCTCTTGGCCCAGGACTTCCCCTTTCGGTGGGCAGCGGAGGGCCTCCGGTATCTGTGCACTTTGATTTCCCCTGATCCGGCGAACCTGTTCCGCCTGAACTTCCCCCCTCTCCTGGTGACTATTCGCGCACTCCTCGTGCGGTGGTCCACGGGGCTTCATTCGTGGTTTGGGAGGTGCAATATCCTCAAGATGTCGATACTCCCCAAATTGTTATATCTGATGCAAGCACTCCCGATCTCCATTGCGACGGCCTTTTTTCAGAAGGTCGATTCCGTATTCACTAACTTCGTGTGGGCTGGGCGGAGGCCGCGCATCGCTCGACGACTACTGGTACTACCCAAGCGACATGGTGGGATAGCCTTACCCGACATCAGACGCTACTACCAAGCGGTTATGCTGACGAGGTGGATCGATTGGGCCCGCCACGCTAGCCTGAAGCAGTGGGTTCCCCTGGAGACCTCATTGTTTCCGGTCTGCCTGCCTAGAGCACCTTTGCTGCCTCGAGACGTGCCAACACTGCTCTGGCGGCATCCTACGATTGGACCAACGGTAAGGGTGTGTTCCTCGATCACGTCCGGGAAGAGGCTCGCAGACGCTCGGGGCCCTCTTTTCCCGATTCTGGGGAATCCTCGCTTCCCTCCGGGATGCGGGAGGGACCGGTTTGCCGAATTGTCCCAGGGGGGAACCTTTCAGGCCTCGCACTTTCTCCGAGATAACCAATGGCCGTCATTGATCCAACTCACTTCGCCGGGTGGTGCATTTCGTCTGTCCAGATGGCAGGCCTTGCAGTTACTTCATTTCCTTCGGGGGTTGGGACAGCCGTCACTCTACACGAGAGAACTTCTGCCCTTTGAACACTTCCTGATGTCGCAGGGTCACATGCCACATGCACTTTCCCAAGTGTACTCACTCCTTTTGCAACCCCCGGAGGACTTCGTCCTGCCGGGCATCCTCAAGTGGGAGGGGGAACTCAATCGGAGCTTCACTGAACCCCAAAGACGTAACATTGTCCGCTTTTCCCTGAAATCCTCTATTTGCCCGCGCATCCAGGAGTCCAACTATAAGATTCTTACCCAGTGGTACTACTCTCCTGATAGACTTAGCCGCATCTTCCCTGGTACCTCGGATAGGTGTTGGAGGTGCCAGTCAGAAAGTGGGACTATTTCCCATATCTTCTGGAGCTGCCCAATGTTACGGGACTTCTGGTCTGAAGTTCGCCGTATCTCCCAGCTAATGACGGAGAGAGCCATACCGGACGACCCGGCATTCTTTTTACTTCACTGCTCGGGCATGGCCCCGAAAAGGTATAAACGCTCGGTGTTGCGGCACCTTATGGATGCAGCGAAGTCGTGCATTAGCTTACGCTGGAAGAGCTCGACACCCCCGACGGTCTCCCTCTGGCTGCAGAGGGTGAAATGGATTAATGATCTGGAGGACCTGGTACTGACTGCGCGCGGCAGGAAGGAGCAATGCAATAAAACATGGGCATGTTGGAACGAATTCTGGCTCTCGGATGAAGGTCGGACCTTGCGTGAATCTCCCCAGCTGTAATGGTCTGGCTGGGGTGGGGGTCGCCCGGGCGGGAAGACCATCGGTGCCTACCCCTCTCTCTGCCCATCCTCCCCCCTCCGCTTCTCCACCCTCTCGCTCCTCCTAGTCGTCGCCCCCTTCTTCTGGCTACTCTTTTATGATCTGACTTGGTACCTTCACCGCTTCCCCCTTCCCTACCTGTTCTGTCCCCCCCCCCCCCACCTCCATTTTCCTCTCTTGTTTCTCTCCCCAATCCCTTTGTTACGCCACTGACCGATTGGCCATCAGACGTATATGTGGATCTAATTCTGATTAAATAAGTCTGTTGGTTGGGCCTTCATTGCAGGGCCTACTCCCGGTAGTCCGTCGGGCAACCCTGCACTCGGTCGTACCTTTTAAAGTGTGAACAACTTACATGCATATTGTTTCTCTGATTGCTTTTGATAGTGACACTATGCCTCTTGCACTTTCCGGTGATCTCACCGGTCGACCTGTACTACTCTCTTGTTTACTAGTGTTGTGTTGCACTTTATACACTGTTTATGTTTTCTGACAAATAAAATAAAATAAAGAATTTGAAAAAAAAAAAAAAAAAATAAATTGGTTTTCGTTAGCTTTTCAGGCACTTTTCTTTGCATGAAATTGCCTGAAAAGCACCTCAGTGTGAAAGGGGTCTTAGGAGCCGCTGGATGTTTTTTTTTTTCAGAAGGTCCTGAACTCTCCTCTATGTTATCTTATCGGTACATGTACACAGTTGGTTTATAGCCATCATTTAGAGGCAATGTAAGGTAAAATATACTAAGTATATTCCCACGCCAAAATGGAGAAACCTCTAGTTAGTGAAATAAATGAATCAAATCAGTAAATTAATAAATAAATAAATAATTAAATGTGGTTTGCAGCTGCTATAGTAAGGTGCAAGTGCTCAAAAGTGAAGTAATCTGTTTATATAGGATTACCTATAGCGCTTGCTTAAATACATAATATATGGAAAAGAGACAGTCCTAAAACTGTAAAAATTATTCAAACTTATTAAGGTGCATATAAAACCCTGTGATCTATTGCAAGTGGTATATTAAAATTGATACACTTCACATATAAATGCAAAAATTAATAGATTTACATATAATACATATAAATTAAGTAAACTTTAACAAGTTCATATATAGTGCATGAGGTATATAGATGCTCTCATAAAATTAATGTGCAAAAGTTCATGTGAAAAAAGTTAATGTGTATAAAAATTATTATAATGTGACTTCTTAATGGTGAAAGTTCAAAATAAAGTGCACAGTGAATAGTGCTTGGTGCTCCGTAATAGGTTTTCCACTCTATCCCTGATGTCACTCCTTATGCTCCACCGTGACAAGATAGAAGAATTTCACACTGACCAGATCATATGGGTCCTATGTGCCTTACGACACTAAGACCCTTAGGGCTTTGGTGACCCCTAAGGCCGGGATACGTTCCCTCCAGATAGGCACCTTCTCCTACAGCAACGCTCCTCCTATCATCAACCTCCAATCAGGGATGTATGAAAGAAAGGGAAGGTCCAGATAGTGCAGTACCGTTTTTCAACAAATATTTTTATTGTACAATATCCAGATAAGCCATTACAGGGTCCAAATGTAGATAAAAATGAGAAAAAATTGCATAAAACGCAGTCACTAGTGCGAGCTGCGGTGTAGAAAGTGGTACTTCCGGTTTGCGGTCCACCGGGCTCAAGTGACGTCACGACGTGCGTTCCAACTAACGCGTTTCAGAGGTTCTTGACCTCTGAAGACGTCTAGCCAATGACGAAACGTGTTAGGTGGAACGCAGGTCGTGACGTCACTTGAGCCCGGTGGAACGCAAACCGAAAGTACTGCTTTCCACACCGCAGCTCGCACTAGTGACGGCGTTTTATCAAATTTTTTCTAATTTTAATCATTTTTATCTACATTTGGACCCTGTAACGGCTTATCTGGATATTGTGCAATAAAAATATTTGTTGAAAAACGGTACTGCACTATCTGGACCTTCCTTTTCTTTCATACATCCCTGATTGGAGGTTGATGATAGGAGGAGCGTTGCTGTAGGAGAAGGTGCCTATCTGGAGGGAACGTATCCCGGCCCTGGGGACCACCAAAGCCCTAATGGTCTTAGTGTCGTAAGGCACATAGGACCCATATGATCCGGGGAGTGTGAAATTCTTCTATCTTGTCACGGAGGAGCATAAGGAGTGACATCAGGGATAGAGTGGAAAACCTATTACGGAGCACCAAGCACTATTCACTGTGCACTTTATTTTGAACTTTCACCATTAAGAAGTCACATTATAATAATTTTTATACACATTAACTTTTTTCACATGAACTTTTGCACATAGATTTTATGAGAGCATCTATATACCTCATGCACTATATATGAACTTGTTAAAGTTTACTTCATTTATATTTATATGTATTATATCTAAATCTATTAATTTTTGCATTTATATGTGAAGTGTATCAATTTTAATATACCACTTGCAATAGATCACGGGGTTTTATATGCGCCTTAATAAGTTTGAATAATTTTTACAGTTTTAGGACTGTCTCTTTTCCATATATTATGTATTTAAGCAAGCGCTATAGGTAATCCTATATAAACAGATTACTTCACTTTTGATCATTTAGAGGCAGTTGAGTTTAATGGCATTTTTTTTAAAGTAAAAAAATCGCATTCAGGATGGAGGTTTATTGGCATTTGAAACGCCAAAAGGTTGTAACAGTGTGAAAATGCATTAAATTCGCATTTTCATTTAAAAACATTTTTAATGGGCAAACATTTCTGACCATTTGCACTGGAAAAACAGACGAGAGAGATATTTTCCTGCATTGTACGCATTTGGGAGGGTATACTGATCAGTACAATCTGTTATCTGGAAAAAACGCTTCTAAACGAGGACACTGCTAAACACGCATAAATGCTGCATGTAAAAGTGGCAAAATGGACGTTTTTAAGGCCCCCATGCACACAGGGCATTTTTGAAGCTGCTGTTAGGAACGCCCACCCATGTTATTCTATGGCCTCATGCACACACAGGGCTTTTAGGAGCTCCAAGTTTCAAAGGCATTTTTAAGCTGTAAAAAAACCCAGGACCAGTGCGTTCTGGAGTTGCAGTGTCAAGCTGTAAAAACGCCCAATGCTGGTAAACGCGGCTTAACATAATAGAAGTATGATAGGGTAATTGGCGCTGCCAATAGTTTTAAAAAATGTGTATATATATATATATATACAGGGGAATGGTATATCTAACAAATGCAAAGACGATGTATAAAAATGTGATAACGATGGTGTAAATAAAGGTCCTTATATATACCCAATGGTTTTCAATGTAATGCACTTCCTCCTTCCAGTAATAAGGTAATTAGGCAAGCGATGTAGTATGGGATCTTGGGCAGCACTCCAGAGTATTAACAATGATGTCCGAGATTATATGGATAGAAAACACTAATATAGTGATGTACTGCAAAATGTGTCTGTTTATTAAACATATAACATGAAGTACTCACATTTAAAATAACGATACAGTGTCCGTAAGCAGGTAGGGACCGCGAACCCCTCGTATAGCGGTACTTCCGGACGCCGTGCGTATCAGCAACCGGATATGCGTTTCAAAGGGCGGAACTGACGTGCCTACGCTCTACGCGTTTCGTCATCAAGCTGACGTCATCAGGAGCAATACTGCCACCTAGTGTTTAAATTATTTATTACACCAGTCATGACAATTATTTATTTACTTTTAGATTCACTTCTTTTTCACCGGTTGAAATATATTTATTGCTTGTTGGCACTGCACACATTTTATTTATTTATGTTGTTTAATTTTACTGGTTTATGATTAATTATTTATTAATGATATAAATATATCCTTTGTTGATTAGAATACATACTGTGACATTACATTGAAACCATTGGGTATATATAAGGACCTTTATTTACACCATCGTTATCACATTTTTAAACATCGTTTTTGCATTTGTTAGATATACCATTCCCCTGTATATATATATATATATACACATTTTTTAAAACTATTGGCAGCGCCAATTACCCTATCATACTTCTATCATTTTTGATATAGTTTTGTACTATATTTTTGGGGTAGGCTGCAGCCAATCCAATAATCAGATCCATTTGCGCGGAATTTTTTCTTTCAAAACGCGGCTTAACGCTGTATATCGGGCTTTTAGCAGCATCAGGCATTTTTTTAAATGTGAAAAATGAAAAATGTGATTGGTCACAAATAGAAGAGGGTTGTGTTTATTTTAAAACGCTGGTTAGCGCCGACGCACCCAAACGCGCCTAAACGCGATATGACGCCAATGCAAAATGCTGCTTGAGGCCCGTTTTTGACGCCGCTTTTTCCTGGCATCAAATAAAGCTTTGCAGCTCGTTTTTTATGACGCCCTGTGTGCATGGGGCCTAAATGTCCATTACTAGCTGTCAAGTTTAAGCGTTCAGAAGAGGTTTTCAAATGTCCTGTGTACATGAAGCCTAAGGACTCTTTCACACGGTCTGCCTCCGTCGGCGGACTCCGTGCTGCTCGATCCGCTGATCCCCGCTGAGCAGGCAGGTGACAGCTCTCTCTGCGCTCTGTGTGCGGAGTGGGAGGTGTCAGAGCTCCACTGCTCTCTATGGGGGAATTGGATGAGAGCGGACCGCCTGTCTGCTCTCATCCGATCCCATCCGATCCCCTGGACGGATGGAAAATAGGGTTTCCATCTGTCCGGATTTCATGAACAGGATCAGAATCGGATAGCAGTGGGTGTCAGCGGACATGTCTCCGCTGACATCCGCTGCCCCATAGGGATGCATGGAGGATCCAATCAGGTCCGCCCAAAAAACTGACAGGGGGATCTGATCGGATCGTTTGTGTGAAAGGGTCCTAAGGCCCCTTTCACACATACAGACCGTTTATTTCATCTGTTCAGTCACCCTATTTTCCATCCGACTAGCGGATCAGATCGGATGAGAATGGACAGACAATAGTTTTTCATCTGTTTTTCCATCCTTTGTCATCAGTTTTTCATCCGTTGTCAACCATTTTCAATCGTTTTTATCCGTTTTAATTTGTTTTTCATCCAATTTTCATCCGTTGTCATCAGTTTTCATCCATTTTTCATCCTATCCGTTTTTCATAACGGATGAAAAATAGGGCTTTCCTGACGGACTCCATGGCAACCTACGTGTGGCTTAGTCCTGCCTCCTCCTACCTCATAGGACCCCACTCCCATAAACTTTGCTCTGCCCCATAGACCATGTTCCTTTTTTGTCCTCCTCCTGTTGGATGGATATCAAGTCTTACCTCATGAATATTTTCAGTCTAATCCTGGTGGTTTACACGATTGATTCCAGTACGCCCTAGCTACTAGCGGGGTAGGACACGGGTGTGCAATATCATGCAATGGAGAAGCATAAAGTCTGGCAACTGGCAGGCAAGCTGAATCCAGCCATTCGTCCTGGCTACTAGCAGGAGGCCCATTAAATACTCTGAATCGATGTGCTGGAGGTTATAGTGTCCCAGGTCTGACCGTGGTTCTCTGAGCGTGCTTCGTAATGTATGGCAGCTGTTTTTTATTGTATTGTTTTCTCCCTGGGGTCTGATGCATTCCATCTCGCGGCCCCTGGCTCTTCCTGTGTCCCAGCGCAGCTTCCGGGTCACCGCTGTGTGTCTGGGGCGGCGCAGGTGCAGCAGAATGACTGAATGGTGTTCGCCCATGGTCATCATCTGGCGGCAGATTTAAACTGCTGTCAAAGCAGATCACATTGGGAATGTACTGCGGGCATATGCAGCGGTTTCCCTGTGTCTGGACAGTCTCTGCTAGTGGTGAGCTTTCATCTTGCAGGATGTCTTTGTGCAGTTTGAGGTGTGCAGCACTTCCTTACACCTGTGTTTATTGCAGTCTTCCTGTTAGAGAAGTATGGATGCTTCACCGCCCCCCAGTGGCCAACCCTTACTCTACAGGTAAGAGTGGCTCTCTTTACCTATCCCTGTATGGTTTGGGTATTGGGGCAGTCTGGGTAATCCTTCCCTTTCTCTTAGCCCTTCAAGGTATGATAGACTACCTAAAGCATGTGAAGATAAGGACTTTCCCAGGTCGCAACGTCATCACACCTCTCCTGGCGCTAGTCGCCAAAGGTCCTCTTCCAGACATCACAGAGAAAGCTCTAGAGCTGCGTCCGTACACAGACGCTCTGACAGAAGATCCTGCTGGGGATGTGGAGCACGTGTCCCTGACGACAAGTCACAATGCGATTCCTGTTTCGCTTAAGCCTCAAAAGAAAGGGGGGGGGGAGATAACCAGCAGGTAGAAACCCTGGTTAGACGGGTGGTCCAGGAATCTTTGCAAAACTTGGAAGTTGACCACACCCGTAGTCCTTCGGCTGGCCTGGCAGACATCCCTGTTAGGGATAGCCCTTGTACTCCCGGCCCTTCCCAGCAGAGCCTTTCCAGCTTCAACTCCTCGGATAGTGAGGCAGAATCCTGGCACAGGCTTTGATTTTGCCTTGGTCCCTACCCTAGTTAAGGCAGCCAAGGAAGCCCTGAAGTGGGAAGAGCCAGTGGAGTCACCATCTAAACAGAGAAGGTACTTCAAGCACCTTAAGAAAGAGCGCCATAATTTTCCCTTTTTGGGTGAGCTGGGTGAAATTATCTCGGATGAGTGGGGCTGTGCAGAGAGGAAAAATTCTCTGGTATCTAAAATCGCCAGGATTTACCCATTCAAAAGTGAGGACGTGAAACACCTGGAGTCAACGCCCCTAGTGGATGCCGCCCTCATGAGATTAGTGAGGCACGTCACTCTTCCAAGACACAGTGTCTTTTAAAGATGGGCTTGAAAGAAGGATTGACACTGACCTTAAGAAGATCTATGTGTCTGCTGGAATGGCATGTAAGCCAGCCCTAGCCATTGCGGCCTTTCCAAGGCCATGGAGGCTTGGACGATAGAAGTAGATTAGGATCTAAGGTCCGTTTCAGAAGAAGTGGCCAGGTCTTCAGCAGTTAATGATCTTAGGCTGGCGGCTTCTTTTCTGGGGGAGGCTTCCCTAGATATTATACATCTGGTGGCTCGGGTCATGCTCTCTTCAGTGACGGCTAAGCGAGCGCTGTGGCTTCGCCCCTGGCTAGCTGATCTTGCTTCCAAGTAGGCCTGGTGCCGTATTCCATTTGAGGAGTCTTCCTTGTTTGGAAATTACTGGAGAACGCTATTTCTTGGGCAACGGGCAGTAAGTTGGGGTTCCTTCCGCAGGATCGCCGCCTGCTGGGTCAGAGAAGGACACAGTTCAGGCAATCTTTGGATCGGGCGAAGGATGCTCGAAGTTACAGACCTGGTCGTGAATTTCGGAAAACATAGAGGAGAAATCCGTCTTCAAACCAAAAGGTTTCCAAAGGGGCCTCTTCCAGTAGCCGGGAAGCGGCTAAATCTTTTTGATATTGGGCCTGTTCAGACGGATCAAGTCGGTGCTCGCCTTCTCCGGTTTCGACACGTCTGGGCAGCCTCGATAAAAGACTTTTGGGTCGTCAAGACAATCTCCTCAGGCCACACTTGGACATTCTGCAGTCTACCTATCCTCAGATTCGTTCCCACATCTCTTCCACGTTCAGAAGAAAAAAGACAAATCCTTCTGGCTTACGTAAATGTGCTGGTGGTTCAGGGTGCAGTAGTTCCAGTGCCGATCAAGGAAAAGTTTCAAGGCCTCTATTCTCCACTCTTCTTAGTCATAAAGAAGAACGGCTCTTGGAGAATGGTCATAGACCTCACACATCTAAACTCCTTTATAAGAAAAGAGAAATTCAAAATGGAGACGCTATATACAATCCGCCAGGCAGTTCAGCCAGGAGATTGGCTTGTGTCGATAGACCTGAAGGATGCTTACTTCCACGTGCCAATAGCAACCGAGTTCCAGAAATACCTGCGGTTTGCTTTAGATCAAAACCATCTTCAGTTTACATGTCTCCCATTCGGGCTCACAACATCTCCTCGAGTATTTTCAAAACTCTTATTGGCGGTGGTAGCCCTGATCAGAACCAAGGGAGTTAGTCTTCACCACTATCTCGACGACTTACTCCTTCTGTAGCAAGATCGAGAGCAACTCCTGATACACAGAGGCCTGGTCACTGCGACTCTTCTCGAGTTCGGCTGGTTACTAAACTTGGAAAAGAGCCATCTGGAACCCACACAGGCGCTTATCTTTCTCGGGGCACAATTCAGTACAGCCATGGACACCATCTCCTTGCCTCTATAAACAATCCTGGTCATCAGGGACAAAGTACAGTGGGCCATGTCATCATCCCATCTTCGTGCCTCGCAGTGCCTCAAGATAATAGGTACCATGGTGGCTGCGGCACCTATGGTAAATGTGCTCAATTGAGAATGCATCAGTTTCAGACAGGTTTTCTTCGACAATGGAGCCCAGGCTACATAGATCATCTCATTCGGATATCTTGAGTGATGCGGGAGAGTCTCCTGTGGTGGTTACAGAAGAAGAATCTGCTCAATTGCCATTCCATCTTTCCCATCTCTTGGGTCATGATAACCACGGACGCCAGCAACATAGGTTGGGGCGTTTACTGCCTATCAGAGATAGCCCAGGGCAGATGAAACTCTTGGTCACACAGGGGGGTCTCGAATATCCTGGAGCTTCGGGCAGCCTTCCAGGCTCTCCAAGAGTTTCACCACCTTACCGTAGGAACATCTGTCCTCTTGAGGCTGGACAAGACGACGGCAGTGTCGTATATAAAATGGCAAGGGGGAACTCGCAGTCACTCTCTATTAGCCAATAATGATCTGGGCTCAGAAATATTTGTCCAATCTTACTGCGGTTTATCTGCCAGGGACACAGAACGTCCAGGCGGATTTTCTCTCACGAGTCTCCATGGACAACATCGACTTGAGTCTTCAAGCCGATGTGTTCCAGTGGCTCAAATCTCTAGTGTTCCTTCCGGAGCTGGATCTGTTCGCTTCCCCATGCAACTTCAAGTTGGAGAAGTATTACATGAGGTTCCAATGCACACAAGCCTTCGGGTGGATGCCCTAACGGAGCAGTGGAGGTTTCACAAGGCTTATGCCTTTCCACCAGTTCCAGTCCTCCTTCGATTCCTGACGAGACTCAGGGCGGAAGAAGTGGAGGTCCTTGTGGTGGCTCCATACTGGCCGAACAGACCCTGGTTTCCAATGTTACTACAGCTGAGCTTTCGGGAGCCAGTCCCACTGCCTTCCAGGCCGGATCTCTTGTCTCAGGGAACATTGCTACACCCTTGCCCGGCCCATCTGCACCTGATGGCCTGGTTTTTGAAAAGGAAAGGTTGGAAGCACTAGGATGTACAAGTGGAGCCATCTCCACACTCTTGAACGCAAGAAGAGCGGGTACAAATAGTCTGAGAGGATCTGGAGGGAGTTCATGACTCACATCACTGAGAGTATGGATGCGCATGGCGCTCCAAAAGTTCAACATATCTTGAGCTTTGTACAGTCTGGCCTGGATCTGCCTTTATCAGTCAGCTCTCTTCAAGTTCAAGTATCAGCTATCTCGGCCTTAACAGGAATATCCTTGGCGAAGCATCCTCTGGTGAGGCAATTTTTCAGAGGGGCCTCTAGGCTCAGACCGCAGAGGAAGCCAAGATTCTCCAAATGGGATCTACCACTCGTTCTGGATTTCCTTGCAGACTTCATAAGAGAACACTTGAATCACCTCTCCATCAAAGAGTTGTCTCTCATAGTAGTGTTTCTGGTGGCAATCACTTCGGCAAAGAGGGTCTCTGAACTGGGAGCTCTGGGATGCAAAGAACCTTTCTTGATGTTTTTCCCGGATCGGGTGGTTCTAATTCCCATGTTAGATTCGCATCCCAAGGTATCCTCTGTCTTCCATGAAAATCAGGAAATTGTTTTGCCAACATTCAAATCCTCTTGATTCTGCTGCTCATCCACTAGATGTCGGGCAAATTTTGAGACTGTACCTGGAAGCCACATGTCATTTCCGCCATTCAGATTACCTGTTTGTCCTGTTCTATGGTAAGAACAAGGGCTTGCGTGCTTCGTCTAGAACTATTGCAACATGGATTGTCCAGACCATTCAATGGGCATATAGAGCTAAGGGGTTGGCTCCCCCGGACCGCGCATTCTACGAGAAGCGTGTCAACGTTGTGGGCAGCATTCCGTCATGTGGCTCCAGAATTTATATGCAAAGCGGCCTCATGGTCTTCAATTGATACTTTCATTACTCAATATTGTATCGAGCCAGCTTCTTTATCATCTGTTGATTTTGTTTGCGGATACTATCAGTTGATGGTGCAAATTAAATTTCTTTTTGAACAGCAGTTTGCCTACCCTGGTGTGTTTGGCTAGTTATTTCCCACATATAGGCTGCCATGGAGTCTGTCAGGAAAACAGAAAATTTCCTATCAAATACTTACTGTAATTTTCCTTTCCTGATGGCAGGCGGAGTCCTCTCCCAACTGCAAGAGTAGGGTATTTATGGAACATGGTCTCTGGGGCAGAGCAAAATTTATGGGAGTGGGGTCCTATGAGGTTGGAGGAGGCAGGACTAACCCACACGTAGGCTGCTATGGAGTCCATCAGGAAAGGAAAATTACGGTAAGTATTTGATAGGAAATTTTCCGTTTTCATCTGTTTAAAAAAACCGATGTTGATGGAAGCAGATGAAAACGGATGTAAATGTATGATCATCTTGCTATTTTTACAGGCTTTTTTCAGGCGTTTTTTTTTCAGCCCTTTTTTTAGGCGTTTTTTCGGTTGACAAGTGACCAATGAAAAAAATAAAAACGCCTGTAATCTGCCCGAAAAATAAGCTCATGTACTTTTTTGAGCAACAGGCATTTTGCTTGAGGCGACAGAACGCTCATATGCGAACAGTGGTCATTGAAATGAATGGGATTTGTCTTGTTGGGCTTTTTTAAAGCTGAGGCTTAGAAAAGAAAATCGCCCCAAAACGCCTAGATGTGAACGGAGCCTAAAGCCCCGTACACGCGAGTGGAAATTCAGCCGGGAATTTTCGTCCGACGACCGATCTGCCGATTTTCGGCTTGTTAGTATGATGCTTCCGACAACCGACTCCGACTTTTCGGCCGAAAAAATCCTGGTGTGCAGGCTATATAATTTTTGTCGACCATCAAAACACGTCCGATTTTCGTCTCATTAGTACAGATTTCGATGGGGAAAAATCTTATGAGCAAGACTAGGCATGCTCAGAGATGAAAGAACACATACAAAGCAATCCAACACATGACATCACTTCTGAAGTAGAATTCTGTCGTGCGGGAAAATTTGTGTGCAGTCTAGAGCACATTCCAACCAACAGACACGACTCTGGACAAAAGAAGGACGACCGGTCGGCGGAAATTCATTACGTGTGTACGAGGCTTTAGGCCCTGTTATTACCTGAGCGTTTTTCAGCTCGTAAAATGCTCATCTCTGAAGTCTCAAAACGCCCCAACATGCAAAATCTCATTCATTTCAATGGCCCCTGTTCACATCTGAATGTTTTTTCGCCTGAAGCTCAAAAAAGTACATGAGCTTCTTTTTTGGCTGATTACAAGCGTTTTTGTTAGATGCCAATGCCTGCCTCCAAACACCTGCAAAAAATGCCCCACAAAATTGCCTAAAAAGCGCCTGAAAACGATACGCTCAGGTGTGAATGGAGCCTAATTCCCTGTTCACACCTGAGCGTATTTCAGCTCCTAAAACGCTCATCTCTGAAGTCTCAAAACGCCCAACAAGCAAAATCCTATTCATTTCAATGGCCCCTGTTCACATCTGAATGTTTTGTCGCCTGAAGCAAAACGCTTGAAGCTCAAAAAAGTACATGAGCTTCTTTTATGGCAGATTGCAAGCGTTTTTGTGAGATGTCAATGCCTGCCTCCAAAACACCTCCAAAAAATGCCTGAAAAAAGCCTGAAAAAATGCCTGAAAAAAGTCTGAAGAAATGCCTGAAAAAAGTCTGAAAAACGCTTGAAAAAAGCCAGAAAAAAGCCAGAAAAATGCCTGGAAAAAAGCCAAAAAAAA
>NC_138771.1:583156155-583216155 GCF_965119305.1 Pelophylax lessonae
AACTGAGCCATGCGGCCCTACCTGCCTACAAGTTGGCTTGGATGGCATGACCAGGGTGAAACGGTAAGGAGAGAATGAGTAGATAGAATGAGGGGAAAATACAGGCTCGGGTTAGTGGACGAACGAAGAGCAGACAGATAATGACAAGATGTTTATTGGAATATGCGCTGGAGCCTACCCCAATAGAGTTTGGCGGCATAGCAGGCCCATGGATTTGGCATGGGCCCTAAGGCATATGGAACAGATGTGCAGCAGACTGCAGGCACTAAAATTACAGGCACCTCCAAAAGGGTAAAGCACAATTGAGCCAAACAAATGACGGGACGACCAAGCCTGTCCCTTAGGCTACGTAGATCGGGTTTGCTAGCTCCCCCATGAGGAACCAGGAAAGGAGGGATCAGCCTCCGAGGGGCACAGGTCGGCAGTAGGAGAGGTGGAGGAGCAGACTGCCTAAGCCTGCGAAAAAAAAAAAAGCCTGAAAAATAGTTCTGAGCCCAAGAGGCTCCAGTGAGAACGGACGTAAAACTGGGCCAAGCTGCCACTGCTTGCTGATACAGATTGTGGAAGTCGAAGGACAAGAAAACCCCCGTACTGCCGCCTAAGTCAACCAACACAAGAAGTTGAAACCTAATACCTTCCGGCATTGCAACGCACGGAGCACGCAATGTCCCTGTGGATGCCGAAGGCTAGGACAAAAACTGGTATGGAAGCTTGTAGAGTCTTGGGTCTCCGGCCTCCATCATGATGGCCGAATCACCGTAACTGTACACCCAGTTTCCTAGATCAACTAGGGAGGCAGATAGTAAGGAACCAGGTACACGTCCACCCCTCAAAAATGTCCTAGCGGAGTGCTGGGGGGACAATGTGCCGGGGAAAAGATAGGGGAAGCAGAAGGGAAGAAAGGCGAGGCTGGGGGCCTACTCCATCAGTTGTTAGGAGTGAGAGCCTGCAACGGCTTAGAGGGAAGTGGGACCATGTGGGATGGTCAGCGTTTTCAGTTTGGACAGTCTGACACTGTTTGATTGTAGTGAACAGAAGATGGAGTCTAGCGTCCTTTAATGTCCGTCCGAGCCCCCCCCCCCGAGAGCTGGTACCCAGTCCAGGAACCCCAGGATGTGCTGAGAGCTGTACACAGGATACAGCCTCCTTGCCGTAGCTGAAAAGGGGAGCCCGTATGGCTAAAAACAGACGAAGACCTGGGGATGGTCCAGGGTCTTACAAGGGGCCTGGCGTGGAAGGTTCTCGGAATTCCCTGGGGGTACCAGTTCTCACAGGGGTGGTAGGCTTAGCGGGTGTGCCTGGAGGGGATGACCCTTCGCCTACGATGACTGCTTGAGACCTGCTGAAAAGAGAAAATAATACACAAGAAAAATTGGTTAAACAAACACCGTTGAGCTAAAACAGAACTGGCTGGCTAACTAGTGCCGAGGCGAAAGCTGACTACCCCGTGACAGGTGAGGCCCTGCTAGTTGCCGAGCGGCAGATGAGAGGCTCTATCTATGATTTGGGCGTGGGGCACGAGCCACTAGCGTGGTGGCGGGGGGTTGGCCTCTCGGTGACTGGTAAAAGATTAACGTGTGGCCGTGACAGGTGAGGCCCTGACTATGACCCCAAGAGATGGGTGGATGCGAGGCACTAACTATGATTTGGCCCGAGGGCGAAAAATCTCCGTGTTGAGATTGGGGTGTTGGCCTCGCGGGACCAGCTACCAGGGAGACTAAGGCCAGCGCCTAGCCCTAAATAGCCAGTTCTCTAACCCTAAACGGAGGCTTGATGAAAGGGTAGTGCAACATACGAAGTAGTAGTAGTACACACGGAAGTAGCGTACGTAGTGTAGTAGTATAACAGCGGCACCACCTGCGTGCAGGAAGTCAAGTAGTGTAGCAGTGTAACCGTAGCACGGCGGTGGTAACAGCGTAGGTAGTGAAACAATAATGTATAGTAGTCATGTGGTGGGAATAGTATCAATGATGATATAGCGTGGCCGTATGGTAGTGACATGCATGACGGCATGTAAGCAATGGAGCATGAAGGAATGATATTGGCAGCGCCTCTGTAGGTGTAAGCAGTAACGCGTGCGGTGGAAATAGAAAATGTGGCAGTATATACCGTCATGGTGCACACAGTACCGGCATAGCAGTGTATCGGCACGCAGTAGTTGTGGTATTTAACAGTATAGCCGTGTAGCTGAACAGTAGAACACGACATGGGAGTGAAGTGGCACGAATAGCAGTAGACCAAAGATAACAGCAGTAACAGTAGTGACAATACATAGCAGCAGTACCCATGGAAATGGTATTACGGAGTAGTATGCCTAGTACCAATAGAGTAACAATACCCGTGTTGACAATAGTGTAGGAGTAGCAATGCCCAAGGCAAATAGTATAGCAGAGTAGCAGTACCCCTGGTAGCAACAGTATTAAGGTAGCCGTGCCTATAGTAACAACAGTATAAGAGTATCAACCCAAAGCACAAGTATCAGTAGTAGCAGTACCCCTAGTCACGACAGTATTAGAGCGGGCAGTGACCATAGGCAGGGCAACAGAACCCAAGTAGCAAATAGAAAAATAACAGTAGAAGTACACAGCTAGTACAGTGGTACGGACAGAAAGAGTAGAAAGAAGCAGGGCCGTGGCCTGGTGCAGGCAAGGCAGAAACAAGACCCCCCAGAGACCCTCGTATGAAGTGTAGCCGTGGCCTGGAGCAGGCAAGGCAGAATCAAGCCCCCGCAGGACCCCCCCAGTAACATCCCCCCCCCCCCCAGCAGTACCTGCCGCCCGGCGGCCGGACGGATGGACGGGCCGCCCGAGCGGAAGATGACGGTGCATGAGGCTGGAAGTCAGCTGCAGGCAGGCCGGGAGGAAACAGCGGTGGTGGCGGGGGCGTCAGCGGAGTGGCGGTGTCGGCCGTCAGCGGAGATGGCGGAGATGGCGGAGCCGGCCGTGACAGCGGAGATGGTGGTGACGGCCGTGTCAGCGGAGATGGCGGGGGCAGCGGCGGCTGCTGCCCAACCGGAAGTTCGGCTGTCCGGGGTGACAGCGTGTGACGCGGCAGGCGGGGAGGGGAGGAGCAGCGTCTTAAAGGCACGCTAGCTCCTCCCACAAATATAGGCCTGCGGCCTAACACATATATATATATATATATATATACATATATATATATATATATATATATATATATATATATATAGTGTGTGTGTGTAAAATATTATTTCTTTTTTTTTTTTCTATATTGAGTTGGCCCAGCCTTTGCAGCTATAACAGCTTCAACTCTTCTGGGAAGGCTGTCCACAAGGTTTAGGAGTGTGTCTATGGGAATGTTTCACCATCCTTCCAGAAGCACATTTGTGAGGTCAGACACTGATGTTGGTGTTGCAGTCTCCACTCTAATTCATCCCAAAGGTTTTCTATCTGGTTGAGGTCAGGACTCTGTGCAGGCCAGTCAAGTTCCTCCACCCCAAACTCGCTCATCCATGTCTTTATGGACCTTGCTTTGTGCACTGGTCCAAATCATTTGGTGGAGGGGGGTTTATGGTGTGGGGTTGTATTTCAGGGGTTGGGCTTGGCCCCTTACTTCCAGTGAAGGGAACTCTTAAGGCGTCAGCATAACAAGACATTTTGGACAATTTCATGTTGCCAACTTTGTGGGAACAGTTTGGGGATGGCCCCTTTCCAGTTCCAACGTGACTGCGCACCAGTGCACAAAGCAAGGTCCATAAAGACATGGATGTGTGAGTTTGGGGTGGAGGAACTTGACTGGCCTTCACAGAGTCCTGACCTCAACCCGACAGAACACCTTTGGGATGAATTAGAGCAGAGACTGCAAGCCAGGCCTTCTCGTCCAACATCCGTGCCTGACCTCACAAATGCTCTTCTGGAAGAATGGTCAAACTTTCCCATAAACACACTCCTAGACCTTGTGGACAGCCTTCCCAGAAGAGTTGAAGCTGTTATAGCTGCTAAGGGTGGGCCAACTCAATATTGAGCCCTACTAGAAAATGAAAAGGATGCCATTATAGTTTATGTGAGTTTAAAGGCAGACGTCCCAATACTTTTGACAATATAGTTTATATTTATATATATATATAGAGTATCTCACATAAGAACCCCCACACACACACACATTTTTGTAAATCATTTTTTATATCTTTTCATGCGACAACACTGAAGAAATGACACTTTGCCACAATGTAAAGTAGTGAGTGTACAGCTTGTATAACAGTGTACATTTCCTGTCCCCTCAAAATAACTCAACACACAGCCAATAATGTCTAAACCACTGGCAACAAAAGTGAGTACACCCCTAAGTGGAAATGTCCAAATTGGGCCAAAGTGTCAATATTTTGTGTGGCCACCATTATTTTCCAGCACTGCCTTAACCCTCTTGGGCATGGAGTTCACCAGAGCTTTACAGGTTGCCACTGGAGTCCTGTTAGAAGCCTGGTGGACCTGTTAGTCCTGGTGGAAGTTAGAGACCTTGCGCTCCCCCATCTCCTGTTTGAGGATGCCCCACAGATGCTCAATAGGGTTTAGGTCTGGAGACATGCTTGGCCAGTTTATCACCTTTACCCTCAGCTTCTTTAGCAAGGCAGTGGTCATCTTGGAGCTGTGTTTGGGGTCATTATCATGTTGGAATACTGCCCTGTGGCCCAGTCTCCGTAGGGAGGGGATCATGCTGTGCTTCAGTATGTCACAGTACATGTTGGCATTCATGGTTCCCTCAAAGAACTGCAGATCCCCAGTGCCGGCAGCACTTATGCGGCCCCAGATGTACATATACACATTTATTATTTGTTTATTAAAGATATTTATATAGTTCTATCAATTTACACAGCACTTTACATATTAAACATTGTGCATTCACATCAGTATCCTCAAGGAGCTTACAATCTGGTCCCTAAGTGCCCATTCACACTACCGCGACTTGTCAGGCGACTGGTCCATTCTGTGCTACGGGAACCGTTCTAATAGGATCAACTCAAGTCGCTCCGACTTAGAAAGTAGTTCCTGTAATACTTCGGGGCGACATCGGAGCGACTTGCATTGACATTCATTATATGAAGTCCGTGCAAGTCGCGCCGAAGTCGCGGTGCACGCGACTTCACAGGTCGCCCCCGAAGTCGTGCCGCGCTAGTGTGAACCGGCACTTACTCACATTCATACATACACATACATATACAGTATATATAAGAAAAAAAAAAAATATATATATATATATATACATACATACAGTATATATATAAAAAACTAATACAGCTGTTTATACTTAACATCCCAAGCACTCTGGCTTCAGTAGCAGGCTGTAATTTATAACAACCAATCACAATTGCACTTTTCATAGTTTAGTGGCTTATATTTAGCAGCTTAGACCAGTGAACGATCTTTGTGAGATAGTCGGTAGTTCACATTTATCGATTGACATCTCTTGCAAAGTTAAAAAACCCATCTCCCATCTCAGAAGCCTCTGATGACAGCAGCTATTCTGGCCCGGCCTGGTTCCAGCTCAGTGACATTGCCTGAATTAGACCTGATGGGGTTCAGCTTCAGTCTTGGAACCAACGTTTAATGCTGTGTGGGTCGGAGGACTTCCTGCATATGTTTGCTGAGATCTGTAAAAGCGGAAACATGACAGGTGGCAGGAGAGGGAAGAGCCTGCCCAGGCCTGCTAAGGGTTAATGAAGGACACTGTGGAGGTCTGCACGCTGCAGCAGGGGGAAGGATCCTGGTGAGATGCTCTGCATGTGTCTGAATGGGGTAAGTTTACTAGAGCAGGAAATGTTGGCAGCAGGGGAGTGATGATCTGCAGGAAGTTGCAGTAAAAGTTGTTGAAGTGACTCTGTGTAAGCTAGTGGTGCTCAGCGGGGGTTTTCAGATAATGGGTTAATGAAGCAACTCTGTGGGGTGAGGGTCAGGAAGTCTGCTATTGCGGAAGTCAAGACTATGTAGACTCTATATGTTCAAAAAACAAAGGCCGCCTATATCCAAATATATCTATGTTACACCAAACCAGAAGTACACAGCTTTTTTTTGCTTTTTTTGGGGCCCTGACTATAAATCTGTCTTTGTTTAGGAGATGTTGGGACTCGGTTATCAATAGAAACCAAAAGAAAAAATGGCATACGGCGAAAACCTAATACAGCAAAAAGTCATTTTAAGCCACACGTCTGCACTAGACTACAACTAGATATAGTATGAGATCCACCACTCTTATTAAAGTGAACAGTACTTCATTCTCATAATTAGGAACAAAAATGTCATCTATAACAGCTTACACATTTCTTGAGTGAAAAGTTCCAGACCCTTATTTAAAGAGGCAGCCACATGGTGCCGCATGATGCTGTAGCACCATGAGGTTTTGCACAAATCATGCTGCATTTTCCGATGCATTGGGGTGTCATTAAGAGCTGCTAAAGAGCAAGGCATTGTGTCTGCTGGTCAGAGTCTAAAGCCTCGTACACGCGCAATGAATTTCCGCCTACCGGTCGTTCGTCTTTTGTCCAGAGTGGTGTCTGTTGGTTGGAATGTGCTCTAGACTGCACACGAATTTTGTCGTCCGACAAAATTATACTTCAGAAGTGATGTCATGTGTTGGTTTGCTTTCTTTGTGTTCTTTCTTCTCTGAGCATGCCCAGACTTGCTCATAAGATTTTTTTCCTGTCGAAATCTGTACTGACTGCACGAAAATCGGAGGACAAAAATTTTATAAACCAGAATTTTTTCGGCCGAAAAGTCGGAGTCGGTTGTCGAGAGCACCATACTAACAAGCCGAAAATCGGCAGATCGGTCGTCGGACGAAAATTCCCAGCCGAAATTTTGACTCGTGTGTACGAGGCTTAAAGCTGGATACACACTATCCAACTTTTGTGGTTAGATTTCCTTCATATTTACCTTTTCTATGTAGTGCAAGGGCCTGCCAGATTGCATACAAATTGAAAGTGTTTAGGTTTTACCTCATATTATATGGTTTTGGTAAATCTAAAGGAAAAAGTCTTCAGAAAATCTTATAGTGTGTATGGCCCATTACCTTACAAGTCCTTAAACTAATCATACGGGGATCAAATTTTGGCTGATTCCTTCTGAATCAGCTGAATCAGCAAATGCATTCCTTAGATGGCCCTGTCAGCAACACTCGGCTCAACAAACCTTAATATGTATAGCGAGACCTAGATGTGGCTGCTGCATTCGTTTTCTTTTTTTCCAGGCTCGTTTTCCTTTATTTTCATCTGGTGATGCTGCCAGTAGCACAACACCCCCTTTTGTTTTAACTTTATAGAAGCATGTGCTTTGAAATGAAAACAGAACTTTGGGCATTAAAAATAATTAATTAATAAAAAAAAAAAAAATATATATATATATATACACACACACACAGTATCTCACAAAAGTGAGTATGCCCCTCACATTTTTGTAAATATTTTATTTTATCTTTTCATGTGACAACACTGAAGAAATGACACTTTGCTACAATGTAAAGTAGTGAGTGTACAGCTTGTATAAGCCCCCGTTCACACTGGGGCGACCTGTCAGGCGACCTGGTCGCCTGACAGGTCGCCGTAGGTCGCCTTCCATAGAGAAGCTGCGGACCCGTTCTAAATGGAGCGACACAAGTCGCTCCGACTTAGAAAAAGGGTCCGGAGCTTCTTTGGGGCGACCCGGAGCGACCTGCATAGACTTCAATGTTATGAAGTCCGTGCCGGCCGCTCCGAGGTCACGGTGCGAGCAGCGCGCCGCAACCTATGAGGTCGCCCGGCAAAGTAGCGTCGCCCCAGTGTGAACGGGGCCTAACAGTGTAAATTTGCTGTCCCCTCAAAATAACTCAACACACAGCCATTAATGACTAAACCGCTGGCAACAAAAGTGAGTACACTTCTAAGTGAAAATGTCAAAACTGGGCCAAATTAGCCATTTTACCTCCCCGGTGTCATGTGACTCGTTAGTGTTACAAGGTCTCAGGTGTGAATGGGGAGCAGGTGTGTTACATTTGGTGTTTTTGCTCTCACTCTCTCATACTGGTCACTGGAAGTTCAACATGGCACCTCATGGCAAAGAACTCTCTGAGGATCTGAAAATAGAATGCTTGCTCTACATAAAGATGACCTAGACTATAAAAAGATTGCCAAAGACCCTAAAACTGAGCTGCAGCACAATGGTCAAGACCATACAGAGGTTTAACAGGACAGGTTCCACTCAGAACAGGCCTCGCCATGGTCGACCAAAGAAGTTGATCGCATGTGCTCAGCGTCATATCCAGAGGTTGTCTTTGGGTAATAGATGTATGAGTGCTGCCAGCATTGCTGCAGAGGTTGAAGGGGTGGGGGGTCAGCCTGTCAGTGCTCAGACCATACGCCGCACACTGCATCAAATTGGTCTTCATGGCTGTCATCCCAGAAGGAAGCCTCTTCTAAAGATGATGCAAAAGAAAGCCCGCAAACAGTTTGCTGAAGACAAGCAGTCTAAGGACATGGATTACTGGAACCATGTCCTGTGGTCTAATGAGACCAAGATGAACTTTTTTGGCTCAGATGGTGTCAAGCGTTTGTGGCGGCAACCAGGTGAGGAGTACAAAGACAAGTGTGTCTTGCCTACAGTCAAGCATGGTGATGGGAGTGTCATGGTCTGGGGCTGAATGAGTGCTGCTGGCACTGGGGAGCTACAGTTCATTGAGGGAACCATGAATGCCAACATGTACTGTGACATGCTGAAGCAGAGCATGATCCCCTTCCTTTGGAGACTGGGCTGCAGGGCAGTATTCCAACATAACGACCCCAAACACACCTCCAAGACGACCACTGCCTTGCTAAAGAAGCTGAGGGTAAAGGTGATGGGCTGGCCAAGCATGTCTCCAGACCTAAACCATATTGAGCATCTGTGGGGCATCCTCAAACGGAAGGTGGAGAAGCAAGGTCTCTAACATCCACCAGCTCCGTGATGTCGTCATGGAGGAGTGGAAGAGGACTCCAGTGGCGACCTGTGAAGCTCTGGTGAACTCCATGCCCAAGAGGGTTAAGGCAGTGCTGGAAAATAATGGTGGCCACACAAAATATTGATACTTTGGGCCCAGTTTGAACATTTTTCACTTAGAGGTGTACTCACTTTTGTTGCCAGCAGTTTAGACATTATTGTGAGTTATTTTGAGGGGACAGAAAATTTACACTGTTATACAAGCTGTACACTCACTACTTTACATTGTAGCAAAGTGTCATTTCTTCAGTGTTTTCACATGAAAAGATATAATAAAATATTTACACTAATGTGAGGGGTGTACTCACTTTTGTGAGATACTGTATCTTGGTCTCATCACTCCAGAGTACAGAGTCCCAGTAGTGTGCCCTGGTAAATTCTAGGCTGGCTTTTTTGTGCATGCATACCATTCCTCTGCAGTGTACACCGTATTGTGTCATGGGAAACAATCACCCCAGTTTGGCTTTATATTTATTTAGCTAACTGTAGTGAACTTGCATGGAGATTTTCTTCAACCCTTCTCATCAGAAGACACTCCTATCGAGGTGTCATCTTCCGTGGGTGGCCTGGAAGTCTCTGTGAGACGGTTGCAGTTCCATCTTGGTAAATTTTTGTATCACTTTTGCTTCAGTATTCTAACTGATAAGTAAAGCTTTGCTCCTCTTCTTGTAGCCTTCATCTTTCTTGTGTAAAGAAATTATTTTCTTTCTCAAGCCTTGTGGCATTGCTGATGATAACATGAAATGGGAAGGGGTTTTCTTTGTTAAAGTATAACTAAAGGCAATACTTTTTTTTTCATTTTGGATAGATTGGAGAGGGATTAGAACACCTTTTTAGTTTTTATTGCTGTCTGTGCCCCCATTAGGGAGATTCACCATCTCTGTTTGTCCTGTTTACCGTTGTTCTAAAATTTTGTCGGACCCGTGAAAAAATCGGACCTCGTCACTTCCGGTGACAGAGCGTCACAAAACAGTTGATAGGAGTCGTCCGTGCGCATGCGCAGAAGACATTTTTCGAGGTTTGGCAAAATTATAACAGAGAACGGACAGCTGATTGTGAGAAGGCGGGGCTGATGTGCGACGGGACGGAGGCACATATGCAGAGCTGGCGGAGGAGGCGGGACGGAGGTGCGGCCGTGTAATATATGCAGGGCTTAAGCGACTCCCTGTTTTATTATCTTTAGTAATTATCGTATTATTTATCCTTCGGATTTCATGACATTTAGTATTTCTATAATGCAAAATAAGAAATACTAAATGTAATGAAATCCTAAGGGTAAATAATACGATAATTAGTAAAGATAATAAAACAGAAGGAGTCGCTAAAGTCCTGCATTTATTACACGGTCGCACCTCCGTCCCGCCTCCTCTATTCAGCTCTGCAGATGACGCGGCGGTGTCTTCCGTCCCACCTCAGCCCCGCCTCCTCTCATTCAACTGGTCGCTCTGTGTTATAAGTTTACCAAACCAAGATAATGTCTGGTGCGCATGCGCACTTGAGACTCCCATAACCGGAAGTGACGAGGTCCGATTTTTTTCACGGGTCCGACAAAATTTTACAACACCGTTACATCATTGAAAGTGAAAGTAAAAGAAAACCCTCAAGTTTTGGGTTGTCCCCAGAAAAGTAATAGAGGGGAAATCTTCCAATGGGGACACTAGTTTGGGTAAATTGGGGGTCCCTAAGGAGTTCCCCTAAATTGCAAGGATTTCCTCTCACTTCCTGTTTGGCTATGAGACAGGAAGTGAAGGCAAATTTCCGAAATAGGACACAGATGGCGAAAAAAAATCTGACAGGCGTTATAACCCTCCCTTATGCTGGCCATACACTAGCCAAAAAATCATTTGAAAATCTGTCATTTGGATCGTTTGTTTGTTTTTCGTCCAGTTAATGGACACATATAGAAAATCGGTTTAAAGCGGAGTTCCGGCCTCAAAATCAACAAAATCGACTTTGGGCCATCCGCTTGCTCTAGGTCACCTGAAAAACAAATGGATAATTATGATTTTTGTTTTTGTTTACTTACCTTGTTATTGAAGAAAATATACTCACCTTTCTTCCACTTCCTCCCTCTGCGGCCGCGGCCCGCGCCGTCTCTTCCTCCTTGCATTGATTCCTGGGAGCTGAACATCATCGCTCCCAGGAGTCAATGCGTCTGCACCGGCCTCGCTCGTCAGTTCCGGTTCAGGCGCGTCATTCCCTGCTAAACAGCTTCTGGGCATGCCCAGAAGCTGTGGAGGGATGACACGCCCGCACCAAAAGTGACGATCGGGGCCGGTGCAGTCGCATTCTGGGAGAAGAGGACACCGAAGAGGACGCAGAAAAGGACGCGCTGGCTTCAACTGTCCACATCCGAGATGACAGCGCTGGAGAAGAAATTTTCAAGGTAAGTATTTCTTCTTGCAGGTAAGTGCGACCTGAGACAGTTCAGAGGCTATCCATTGTGGAATGTACTAGCCCTGACTGTCCCGGGGGTATTTTTATCGAAATTTTAACCTTTCAGAGCTGAAAAATCAAAGGAACAGTTTGGAAAATTCTGCTGAACGAATGATAAATTAAAAGGTTAATGTGTTTCTCGCTCAACTGTTTGTACTAAGTATATGTGACAAAATGAACAAAAAAATAATTTAAGGAAAGCCCTTTTTTAATGAGCTGTCTGCTGGACACCTGTTTAATGAATAATGAAGGATTTTGTTGTCTAAAATTTACATTTGCTCCTAAGGGCTCTTTCACACATGGAGTCCATCAGACGGACTCTGTTTATCTCAGCGGGGGATTGATCCGCCGAGCCCCCTCTTAGCAGGAGGATGACAGCTGTCAGGTCTCCATGCATCTCTATGGGGGAATCGGATGGGAACAGACCGTCTGTCCGTTCTTATCTGATCCAATCCGATCCGCTGGACGGATGGAAAATAGGGTTTCCATCCGTCCAGATTTGACGGATCGGATGTCAGCGGACATGTCTCCGCTCACACCCGATGCCCCATAGAGATGCATGGGGTGACCCTTCAGATCCGCCAAAAAAACTGACAGGCGGATCTGAACGGTCCGCCTGTGTGAAAGGGGCCTAAGGGTACTTTCACATGGGCTTTCCACCCGACGGACTACATTTTGCTAAGTGGGGATCGATCTGCCGATTACAGGTCCATCTCCGCTCACTGTGCTGAGACTGACTTGTTAGATCCCCACTCTCCTCCATGGGAAATTTTCGATCCTATCCGATCCTCGAGATTGGTGGAAAATAGGGTTTCCATCTGTCTGAATTTCACGGACAGGATAGGATCGGATAGCAGCGGGTGTCAGCAGACATGTCACCGCTGACATCCGCTGCTCTGATCAGGTCCACCTGGAAAAACTGACAGGCGGACCTGATCGGAAAGACTGTGTGAAAGGGGTCTAAGACTTTCATTAGGGTGTATTCATTTTTGCAACATGGTCTTGAATGAATTTGTTAGGAAAAATACTTTTTGCGTGTGCAAATTAACAATTCTTTGTTGCAATCAATGGCCCGCATTTGTGGGAGTATTTTGTAGTACATTGTCCTATAGAAAATGTTGATTCTGAAAGGAAAGTAAAGTTTTCCCAACAAATCTGTTGGGGTTTACTCATTTATTCTGGGCACTGTATGTATATATATATATATATATATATATATATATATATATATATATATTTATATATATACACACTTATCAGCCATAAGTTTATGTCCACACACCTAATATTGAGTAGGTCTCCTTTTTGCTGCCAAAGAACCCTGACCCATTGAGGCATGGACTCCACTAGACCTCCTAAGGTATGCTGTATCTGGCACCAAGCCATGAGTAGCAAATTCTTTGCATTACCTGCCTGCTCTGCTCTCTTCCCGACCAGACTCCAAGCACTTTCACACGGCTCCATCTACTCACTGTATAGCTGCGGCCCATGAATATGAATATTAAATAAAGGTTCCCGACCCCTGAAATATAGTGTATGGCTCTCACAGAATTACATTTGAAAAAAAAAAAATATATATATACCAAATTTAACACAGCGCTAGCATAAAATCAATGTGCAGTGTGTCCAAAAAATATATATATATAAATAAATATAAAAAAATATAAAAAATGTGCACAATATAAATAGTCAATAAACAATTGAACAAAGATTAAATAGCGTGGTAAAATAAAGTCCTCATAGACCCATAGTTATGATAACGCCCAGTGGGAGGGCGAAACGCGTCGACGTATTTCCGGTACGGCACCTTTGGAATCGTCACTTCCGGTCAACTTCCTGGATCGCCCGTGGAACGCACGCGGGAACTTTGTACTGAATTACACTGCCATCCATTTTATAATGTTTGTGAGTATGTTTTTTTGGCTTTACTAATAAAATACCAAAACGTACTTCACTATCCATGGTCTTTTGTTTTTGGTATTGGGTTTGTGGAGGAATCTCGGACCATCTTTGACAAGAACCACCCTTAACAACCTCATATCATCTAGGAGAAGTCCTGGTGCATCACCACATTCCATTGCTTACAGGCTTTCCTGACCCTTCTCAGGGTCGATTTGTTCTGGTGAGTGGGGTACCTGGAGGGGTCACAGTCACCCGGAGCACTAATGGTTTTTTGTTTGCACTGGAGCACCTTGCACTTTATTGATCAACTTTATATTTTGGACTTTATTTTACCACGCTATTTAATCTTTGTTCAATTGTTTCTTGACTATTTATATTGTGCACATTTTTTATATTTTTTTATATTTATTTATATATATATATTTTCTTTTGTTGGACACACTGCACATTGATTTCATGCTAGTGCTGTGTTAAATTTGGTATATATATATATTGTCTACGTTTTTACTTAGTGAAGCAGCAGCTGCATTTTTCACATATGTTTACTATATAAAAAAAACTTTTTAGTGAGCGCGGGTTTATATCACTTCACATTTCATTTGAAAATATATGGCTCTCTCAGCCAAAAAGGTTCCTGACCCTTGTGCTAGTGTTTTACTGAAGATGCAGCAGATGCCTGTGAGACTGATGGCAGAACCAACGCCATGATGAGAGGGTGGTGTTGGTGGTGGTGGGGGATGCTTTTTTGAGTTTATAAATGATCATGTTGCCAGAATCACATCTACAGTTTACACAGATGCCAAACATTGAAATTAAAGTGGAACTAAACACTCCTATAGTTTTCAGCCTAGGAAGCTGCCATCTTGGCTTCTGTTTGATCTGCAACTGCCATGATACTGCACATGTGATCAGTTATGACACCAGCCATTGGATGGTTTAACAGTTTGCTTGAGAACACAACCAATGTGACAATTGCAGTCCTGTCACATGCTCGGAATGTAACTGTTTTTTAAATTGTTAAATCGATGGGTTTAGTTCTGATTTAAATACAGGCTCCTGCAGTAAGACTGTTGATGTATACTTTTGATACACATTGACGTAGGACAGGGTACAACCATGACATATCATATATAATACATCCATGGCATTCACAAGGGTAAATCTACTCACCAGTTATAAGATAAAGAGGACCCCGAATAACTGATTTATAATTCCTGGTACACACCACTAGTTTTTTTCGTTCAATCCAGCTGGCTGAACAGAAAAAAACTGACAGCTCCAGTCTGAGCCGCTGTACTAACGAGCCAACCTAGTACAGCGATCTCCCTCGCTGAGCTCTTGTGTTGTGACAGGGGGACGGCCCCCCCACCAGAACACCCTGGTCAGCACTTGGCTGAGAGCGCTGATCAGATCCCCATCGGCAGACCTTTTTCGGTCATCCGTCTTCATCAGAAGCCGGCCATCTGGTGGAGAGCGCTGATCGGGAGCCGGTCAGCTGCTGGTTTTCCAACATGCTTGTACGACAGAAGCCGGCCAAACAGCTGGCTTCTGTCTGACAGGGTGCCATACACACGGACCGACTGTCGGCCAGTTTTGATTGAACCAGGCCGATGTTGCCCGGCATTCACCTCGTGTGTATGGGGCTAAGCAAGTAGGAATGATTGATACACTAGGGGGAAGACCACATTTGACTATCACCATAAATCTTGTACCTGACTCAGGACAATGTAACAAGTCAGAATATTGTGAGGTGGGCCAAAAAGAACTAGCCAGTCCTCCAATGAAGCATACCACTGCCTTCTTCAGGGTGTTACACTATGTACTAATGTATGAATGTCAGATATTCCTGGCACATAAAAAACAATAGGATGAGCTGTATAGTACATACTGTACATGTATATACACATACACACACATAAAAATATTCTAGCTTTTTTAATCAAGGGAGTGTGATGCATGTGCATCATTGTACAAAATAATACAGGGCTTTTTTTCAGCGGGAACGTGGGGGAACGCAGTTCTGGCACCTTCAGCACTGAATGTATGTAATAGTAAGGAGTGTGGGGTGTGCTGGTGGGTCTACTGATGCTGGCTGCTGGGAGATCTATTTTCACTGAGGAGTATCTGTTTTTGTGTGAGGGTCTGTTGTTGCTGACGGGATCTCTTGTTGCTGGTGGGGGGTTCTGTTGTTGCTGGAGGCCTTATGTTGCCATAGGGATCTACTGTATTGTTGAGGGAGAAGTTTATTGTTGCTGGCTGCTGGATGGTCTATTGATGCTGGCTGCTGGGAGATCTGTTGTTGCTGGGGGTGGTATTTTGTTATAGGTGGTCCATTGTTGCTGTGTGGGGGGTCAATTGTTGTGTGATTGTGATTGTCTGTTAAATTAGAGTTGGGGAGCAATAACACAAGATGGCCCATTGGTCACCCAAAAATGGGGTCCCCTGTTACATCAGAAGATCCCCTTTCAAATCAGAGTCACCAGTCAGTGCCCCCTCCCTCTTTATCATCAGAGTCCTCAGTTCCCTCCACTCTCCTTTCACATCAGAGTCTTCAGTTCCCTCCACCCTCCTTTCACAACAGAGTCTTCAGTTCGCTCCACCCTCCTTTCACATCAGAGTCTTCCGTTCCAAAGCCTTTCACGTTAGATTCCTCAGTTCCCTCCACCCTCCTTTCACATCAGAGTCCTCAGTTTCCTCCACCCTCCTTTCACATTAAAGTCCTTAGTTCCATACCCTTCCACATCAGAGTCCTCAGTTCCCTCCACCCTCCTTTCACATCAGATTCCTCAGTTCCAAAGCCTTTCACATTAGATTGCTCAGTTCCCTCCACACTCCTTTCACATCAGAGTCCTCAGTTCCCTCCACCCTCCTTTCACAACAGAGTCCTCAGTTTCCTCCACCCTCCTTTCACATTAAAGTCCGTAGTTTCATACCCTTCCACATCAGAGTCCTCAGTTCCATACCCTTCCACATCAGATTCCTCAGTTACCTCCACTCTCCTTTCACATCAGATTCCTCAGTTCCAAAGCCTTTCACATTAGATTCCTCAGTTCCCTCCACACTCCTTTCACATCAGAGTCCTCAGTTCCCTCCACCCTCCTTTCACATCAGAGTCTTCTGTTCCAAAGCCTTTCACGTTAGATTCCTCAGTTCCCTCCACCCTCCTTTTACATCAGAGTCCTCAGTTTCCTCCACCCTTCTTTCACATTAAAGTCCTTAGTTCCATACCCTTCCACATCAGATTTCTCAGTTCCCTCCACCCTCCTTTTACATCAGATTCCTCAGTTCCCTCCACCCTCCTTCCACATCAGAGTCCTCAGTTTCCTCCACCCTTCTTTCACATTAAAGTCCTTAGTTCCATACCCTTCCACATCAGATTTCTCAGTTCCCTCCACCCTCCTTTTACATCAGATTCCTCAGTTCCCTCCACCCTCCTTTTACATCAGATTCCTCAGTTCCCTCCACACTCCTTTCACATCAAAGTCCTCAGTTCCATACCCTTCCACATCAGATTCCTCAGTTACCTCCACCCTCCTTTCACATCAGAGTCCTCAGTTCCCTCCACCCTCCTTTCACATCAGAGTCTTCTGTTCCAAAGCCTTTCACGTTAGATTCCTCAGTTCCCTCCACCCTCCTTTCACATCAGAGTCCTCAGTTTCCTCCACCCTCCTTTCACATCAGAGTCCTCAGTTTCCTCCACCCTCCTTTCACAACAGAGTCCTCAGTTTCCTCCACCCTTCTTTCACATTAAAGTCCTTAGTTCCATACCCTTCCACATCAGATTCCTCAGTTCCCTCCACTCTCCTTTTACATCAGATTCCTCAGTTCCCTCAACCCTCCTTTTACATCAGATTCCTCAGTTCCCTCAACCCTCCTTTTACATCAGATTCCTCAGTTCCCTCCACACTCCTTTCACATCAAAGTCCTCAGTTCCATAGCCTTCCACATCAGATTCCTCAGTTCCTTTCACATCTGAGTTCTCAGTTCCCTCCACCCTCCTTTCACATCAGAGTCCTCAGTTCCCTGCATCCCCTTTCACATCAGAGTCTTACATATCAATGCCTTCCACATCAGATTACAGTATACAGTATAATAGCACCAGAAACAGTATAGTAGCATCAGCATCAGCATCAGCATCACAATAGTAGAGAAAACTGAACTGTGCAAAAGTGTTTCAACTTTAAAGAGACAAAAAAGAGGACACTCACAAAAATTCCATCATAGTCAAACTTTACCATGGTTTCCATATGAAACAACCTCAAGCTTGACAAATGGTAGAACCCTGAAACGCGTTGCCTAGCTAACATACCCAGAAGTAGATGTTAAAGCTCCAATCCATGGCTGAGACAAGCATCTTCAGGCAGGTCATCAGTATATAGATCTCCTGCATTGAGGGAGGACTGCGTCTGGATAGCAGCCTGACTACTGGCCACAGCAGGCTCCGAAACACCATTCAGAGGCTATTTACAGGCACACTCTGTTCCCTTTAGTATGTGAGTGCAATTGTTCCTTTTATTACTGTATATTGAAGTAGTTTTACATTTAATGCACTATTTGTGGCCCTTGATGTTCTTGTACCTGAACAGTCTGAAGGGTTTCTATTTGTTGAATACCCAATGGTTGTATTTCTTGGCAGCCACGTTAAAGCAGAACTATGGGCAAAGGGGGGGGGGGGGTAATATCACTTGCCAGTTAATTTTTTGCCATCTGTGTCCCACTGGGGAGATTTACCTTGACCTCCTGTTCTATAGCCAAAAGGGAAAGTTAGGGAAAATTCTTGCAAATTAAGGGAATTCCTTGGGGACCTCCAGGTCACCAGAGCTAGTGTCCCCATTGGAAAATTTCCCCTCTATCACTTCTTGGGACAGTCAAAAATGTGGGGTTTTCTTTTACTTTCACTTTCGATCATAATGATAAACAGGACAAATATAGAGGGTAAATCTCGTTAATGGAGCACAGACAGGAATACAATCCTAATAGGTGTTCTAATCCATTCCACCCTGTCCAAAACTAAAAAGAAAAAATGAGGTTTTGCCTTTAGTTATACTTTCAAGCTTGACTGTGATTGCCCCCATTACATTATTATTTTTGTCTCTTTAACCCCATTCACTCTGACCATACGCAAATATGCAGCCCCATTGGACTGGGCTTATTGCCATGGGGCCCCATATTTGTGTATCACCCTTTGTGCTGGGAGCACGCCGAATGGCGCTCTTCCAGCACAGGACCCGGAACGTCTGATTCCTGGTCACCTGATCGCTGTCATAGCCTCTGACTGGCTATCACAGTGATTGGTCACTGTGAACCCCGCCCCTGTGTTTTCTGTCTCTGTGAATGGACGAGACAGATACATTGTATATTTCTCTGTCCCTGTAGAGATATAAAAAAAAAGTGTGTAGAAAAAAATAAAAAAAATAACAATTTAAAGAAATAAATAAAAAAAAAACCTAGATTAAGGTTTGATCTAGGCCAGCCCCAGGGTTAGTATTTGGGTCAAAGGTCAATGTCAGGGTCAATATTTTTTTAACAGAATTTTCTTTTTTATTAGTTTCAGTGTCAGTTAGTGTCAGTGTCAGTGTGTTTTAGGCAGGATAAAAACAAAACAAAATGTGCACTATGGTTTCCAGGCTGTACTACTAAGATACACAAATGTGGTATCTCTGCGATTGTCAGGAGCAGGAGAATTTATTTGGAGTTGTTCTTTGGTGGTAGGTTATGGTAGAAGCAAGAAATATACAGTTAAATATTTAAAAAAAATGTTTTTAATATTTTGGGCCAGTTTTCCTTAGATAATAAAAAAAAACAGGCGATATCCATTACCATTTACCACCAAATGAAAGCCCAATTTCTCCTAAAAAAAAACAAGGTATAATCCACCTGGATGCACAAAGTAGTTGTGATGATATGCGCGGTTTTACTAACACATGTCAAAGTTGTAAAATTGGGCTTAGGCATTAAGATTTGTTTACCCTTAGGCACAAAAGGGTTAAAGTTGTCACGCTTAATGTACTAGGGGCGCGCCTGATGTGCTTTTCTTTTGTTATTTCAGGCAATTGCTGTGAGGTTCTATTAGGTGGCTGTTGAGGAAAGCAGACTAGAGCACTGTATGAGACTCAAGATACCAAACCAGTTCATCAGAAACTAAACTTTTCAATAGCTAAATAGAAGCCATACTAATTCCAGACCCATGCAATGTTTATGCACTCACGTGTCCAGCATATCCAGCGTTGTCCTGCTGCATAAGGGGTCCTTCACCAACAAAATCTTTACTCAACCGCTTGCCGACCGCCGCACGACTATTTACTGTGGCAGTCAGCCCCTCACAGGCAAAGCGACGTAGTACTACGTCGCTAGCCTGTGAGGGTCTAGGGAGCGAGCGCGCGCCCCCGGAGGTGCGCTCCCGCTCCCGCGCGGTCACGGACCCCCCCCGCGCGTGTGACCGGCGGACCCGATGTCCGCCGGTCACTCGGCGATCGTTGGTGCAGAGGGAGAAAGTCAGGCGGCTGATGTAAACAAGCCGCCTGTCATTCTCCCCTGTGTAGAAACAATGATCATACGGTTCTACTATGTAGGACCGTTGATCACTGTTCCTACACTTCAAGCCACAGCCAATCACAGTAAGAAGCACGCCCCTAGGGACACACACAACCCCTCCCTCTCAAAAAAAAGTTAACCCCTTCACTGCCAGTGTCATTTTACAGTAACAGTGCATATGTATAGCACTGATTACTGTAGAAATGTCACTGGTAACCCCAAAAGTGTCAAAAATGTCAGTCAAGGGTCCGATCTGTCCGCCACAATGTCGTAGTACCGCAAAAAAAAAACGCAGATTTCCGCCATTACGCTTTTAAAAAATAAACTACAAAAAATTTTTTTACCAAACATATGTAGCATAAAACAAATTGGCCGAAAATGTTAAAAAATTTTGATTTTTACATTTTTTTGGGGGGGGAATTTCATATAAAAAAATTTGAAAAATATTGTTATTTTTTCAAAATTGACGCTCTTTTTTTGTCTATAGCGCATGATCAAAAAATCGCACAGGTGATCAAATACCACCAAAAGAAAGCTCTGTTTGTGGGAAAAAAAGGACATCAAATTCGTTTAGGTACAGCGTCGCACGACGGTGCAATTGTCCGTTAAAGTCACGCAGTGCCAAATCGCAAAATAGGCCCTGGTCAGGAAGGGGGGTAAAATCTTCCGGGGCTTAAGTGGTTAAATCATCAGGGGGCTGCTGTCTCTTATGGGTTCCTGCAACCGGCCTCCCGACATCGCCCAGGAAGAGACAGTTGGCATCCTGATAACTGAATTTATTTTAGTTGTATTATGATCATATACAGAATTCAGTTCATGTTTCAGATGCAGTGTTTTGTGTCTACACTGGGATTTATAGAATTTTATATTATTTTAAGCTGTTAGGCTGTACGGGGCCCCGTGAATTCTATCTGGCAGCCTCCCCCTCCCCCCCCCCCTTCCCCGAATATATATCAAGACCATATTTCCACTTAAAATACACTAAAATCATTGTTAGTGGACACAAACATAGCAGAGAACCTGTGTGAATTAGCCCTTTTTAATTGTTTTTTTACATACAGAGAAAAATGATATTGTTTTTTTTTTTTATGTTAAAATTGTTTACAATTATTTTATTTTACAGTTTTTTAAAAATGGTTTATTACCATGTTTAATTATTCTTTTTTTTATATACATTGTTATTTTTTTACAGGACAGGGAAGCCTGCAGCGCTGTGGGAAGGGGGGGGGGGCACAGTGGAAGGGGGTAGGGTCAGAAGCAGGCAGAACAGAGAGAGGGATCAGTGTCGGAGAAGTAATTGCAGGAACGATGCCCTGTGTCTGTGTCTCTCCCAGCAGCAGCTGAAAGCTGGCAGGAGGGGGAGAAACTGGCTTTCAGATGCTGCAGAGAGCCGCACAAGGCTGCAATTGCCCCTCCGCCCCACCGCACCGATTCCCTGTGCTGTTTGGGCCCCCCTGTGTTCCCGGGCTCCCTACAGGAGGACTGGTGGTCCCCCCCCTATCAGCAGCCCTGGCTGTATACATAATAAAAAAAAAACCTATTCTGAGAGAAAGGTGGTGGTTGCCATTGCTGACCTTCCCCTAGACATGTTAGTTGCCTGGCCATCAAGGACTTTAATACAAGTAAATTCAGACAAAAATCAGAGCTCCTAATTTGCATGGTTGTTCCAACTAAATGGCTGGGAAACTATTCAAGTTGTTTGGTAAGCACGACAGCCAGGAAACTAGCATTTTTAGAAGGATAGGTAATCAGTGACAGCCTACATATTTCCACCACACAGTTTTTCTTTCATCTTTATAGATCTAAAGATTTTTTAAATCTTTTTTATTAGGGGTCGTCATTACTAATACTACAGTACTTTTCTCCTGTCCACTTTAATTGAATGACTTCCTGTTATCCTTTAAACATTTCCATATGTTCCATTTCTTATTCAGCAGCCAGCCACATAGTCTCCCTGCCTCTGTGAAACTATGAGACAGTCCCCCTCTATTCTATAACACATGGACCATGTCTGTGATCACTTCCATATCAAGTCATTAGAAAAATATTTGCCATGGTAGGGATCCCGTATTCCTGCCCATTCCAGACGCCTTATTCTGCAGAACAGGAAGTCTTATTGTGTGAAACGTTTGGGACAAATCAGGAAGCCACATATTGCTGATAAAATCGGGAGACAAATACTGCCTACCTAATGGACCATAAAGAACTAAATGCAATTTAAATTTAGATAGTAGCCATAGCTTTCATCACTAAGTGCACTGGGGAAATGGAAACTGGAGTTTGCTGTAAAGCAAAACACAGGCGGACCACGTAGCACAGATCAACCTTTTTAAAAAAAATAAAATGTAAGTATCGCACTTACTAAAGATTCCTGAATTACAGACTCAAGAAGCAATGTGGTGATGGCCAGGACAAACGATGACTGAACTGATTCTTAACCACTTAAGCCCCAGAAGATTTTACCCCCTTCCTGACCAGGGGGTACCGTATTTTCCGGCGTATAAGACGACTGGGCGTATAAGACGACCCCCCTAATTTTCATCTACCAGTAATACTTATACTTAGGTTACCTTGGAGATATTATACTCGGCGTATAAGACGACCCCCCATTTTTGGGGGATTTTTTTTGAGGTTCAAAAGTAGTCTTATACGCCAGAAAATACAGTATTTTGCGATTCGGCACTGCGTGATTTTAACAGACAATTGCGCGGTCGTGCGACGCTGTACCCAAATGAATTTGACGTCCTTTTTTCCCCCACAAACAGAGCTTTCCTTTGGTGGTATTTGATCACCTGTGAGATTTTTTGATCATGCGCTATAAACAAAAAAAGAGCGTCAATTTTGCAAAAATAACAATATTTTTCACATTTTTTTATATGAAATTCCCCCCCCCCCCCCAAAAAATGTAAAAATCAATTTTTTTTTAAATTTTTGGCCAATTTGTTTTCTGCTACCTATGTTTGGTAAAATAAATCACAAAAAGCGTATTTTGATTGGTTTGCGCAAAAGTTATTGCGTTTACTAACTAAGGGAAAGATTTTTGTCATTTTTGTTGTTTTTTTTTTTTTAATGAGTAATGGCGGCGATCTGCGATTTTTTTTGCGGTACTGCAACATTGCGGCGGACATATCGGACCCTTGACTGACATTTTTGACACTTTTGGGGGTACCAGTGACATTACTACAGTAATCAGTGCTATACATATGCACTGTTACTGTAAAAATTACACTGGCAGTGAAGGGGTTAACTTTATTGGAGAGGGAGGGGTTAAGTGTGTCCCTAGGGGCGTGTTTCTTACTGTCATTGGATGTGGCTGTGTGTGTAACAGCACAGATCAACGGTCCTACATAGCAGGACCGAGTGATCTGTGCTGTTACACAGGGGAGAATGACAGGCGGCTTTGTTTACATTAGCCGCCTGCCTTTCTCCCTCTCTACCCAACGATGGCGAGTGACCGGCGGACATCGGGTCCACCGATCACACGCGCCGGCTTCGGGTACGAGCGGGGGCGGGGGCGGGAGCGCGCCTTCGGCGGCGCACACTCGCCCCCTATTCGCTCCCAGGCTAGTGATGTACTGGTACGTCACTTTGCCTGGGAGGGGCTGACCGCCGCCATATATAGTCGGGCAGCATTCGGCAAGTGGTTAAGACCAACCCTCTTGTAGCTGACATGGGAAAGAAATCCCCCTGTCCACAATGAAAAAGGAGCATATACCAGCCAGCTCTTCTCCCTAACAAGAGCCACTGATGCATTTCAGACTCACCTTCCCACCTCAGTCTGGAAAAATCTGTTCAGATTTAGTTCCGGTTCACATTTCTGCAATCCGGGAATGCTGCGAATATGCAGCGTGTTCCCGCATCGCATCCGCACCCCTGACAGTTCACACTGCCATATGTGATACACAGGGGGTGTCAATTAAAAGTTAACGACACCCCCAGTTGAAGTCGCATATCGCAGTGCGATCTGCAAGTTCGCACAAAATTGGATCGCACTAGTGTGAAGCACCATGCGATCTGATTCTGCTGCGGATAAAAAAAAGGGTCATGTGCGTGTTTAGTGCGATTGTGTTGCGAATTCAGCCATACAAACTGTATTGCTGAAATTTGCACCGCACAGAGATCGCATGTAATCTAGGAGCAGTGCGCTCCGAATTACATGCGATCTCTGTGATCGCACTAATGTGAACCGGCACTTACTTGGCCTGGCCCTCACCAGAGTGTTACTGAGTTTCGTCACTCAGTAGTCTTTAATAAGGGCAATACCTTATTTTTAAAAGAAGAGAAAATGTTGCGTTGTCATCAAAAGTGCTTAAATATACTTAATTGAAAATGCCACAAAAATATTTGAATTAAAGCGGAGTTCCACCCTAGAAATTTTTTTTACCTAAAAATACCCCCGGGACAGTCAGGGCTAGTGCATTTAAGCAACGATAGCCTCTGAAATGTCCCCTGTTTCACTTAAATTTTAGAAAAATACTTACCTTGAAAATGTCTTGTCCAGCACTGCCATCTCTGGTGTGGGCAGCTGAAGCCGGAGCGTCCTCTTCGGTGTCCTCTTCGGTGATGTCGGAGTCCCAGAATGCCCTGCTCGTCACTTCCGGTGCAGGCGCGTCATCCCTGCACAGCTTCTGGGCATGCCCAGAAGCTGTTCAGCAGGGAATGACGCGCCTGCACCGGAAGTGACGAGCAGGGCCGGTGCAGGCTCATTGACTCCTGGGATCGATGATGCTCATCTCCCAGGAGTCAATGCAAGGAGAAAGTGAGGGCACGGGCAGCGGCTGCAGAGGAAGGAAGAGGAAGGAAGGTAAGTATATTTTCATTAAAAACAAGGTAAGTGAAACAAAAAAAAATTTAATTATCCAATTCTTTTTCAGGTTAATTAAAGCAAGCGGACAGTGAAATTTTTTTTTTAGGGTGGAACTCCGCTTTAAGTGCCATCAAACAACAAATGCCCATAAGTGCATCAAATAGCGTGAAAAGATCATAAATAACAGTTCCTCATGTGTATATAATAAATACATTTATTTATCAAACCAATATAAATAATGAATGAATACAGTTTGTGCTATCATGCAAAAATAATGTGCAAATCCCAAAAAATGAATTATACAAATAACACAAAGTCCCAGATGAAATGATGATGTTAAAAAGGTGCTCAACATGAGCACTTCCTGTTTTGCTAGTGCTCCAAATGATCACCCAGTTGTGCCCCATTCCAAGATGTTGAAATTGGCTTCTTACCAGGTATTAAGACCTTATGAAGGGTCTAGCCTCTCTTTAGTGAGAACATCCCTCTCTATGGGTATGGAGCATAACTCTCATCAGAAAGGCCCACATGGCAATTGATCCTTTAGTAAGGATCTCCAAATCTCTCTGCTAATTATTAGTCCCACAAAATTATATTTTATTTTATTTTTTTATTTATTAAATACATATGATAAATTGTTATTTATGATCTTTTCAGGCACTTTGATGCACTTTATGGCCATTTGTTGTTTGATAACACTTAATTCAACTATTTTTGTGGAATTTAAATTAAGTATATATAAGCGCTTTTGAGTTTTAGTATTGATATGTGCAATACAGTGAGGTCAGCTGTGGATACTTATTATTTTAGGAAGTAAGGTATTTACACTTAGTGCAGGTAGCATCCTTAAGGGTCCATTCACACTAGCGCGACTTGTCAGACGACTTGGTCGCCTGACAAGTCGCGGTCGGTCGCTCGCCATTGAATAGTACAGGACCCGCTCTAATAGGAGCGACACAAGTCGCCACGACTTAGAAAAAGGGTCCTGTACTACTTTGGGGCAACCTGGAGGCGACTTGCATTGACTTCAATTATATGAAGTCCGTGCAAGTCGCGCTGAGGTCGCGGTGCACGCTTTGCACCGCGACTTCACAGGTCGCCCCACAAAATCCTGTCGCGGCAGTGTGAATGGGCTCTTAGAATACTTTCTTTTTATTTTGTTTTATAATAAATAGAGTTATCCACTATATGGTGCGTCTGTGTTTTGTTTTGCTGTTTATATTTTTTATTATTACTAGATACTTTCACAGGCTGCAAGCTGTAGTGGCATGATTCACATTATTGCATTGGACCGCACAGTGGCTGGTGGAAAGTTAGTGAATTTGGAGGTGAGCCCATTCCAATTTGCCCTTGTAGGGGAGCAGAATCTGTTAAGAGTTTCACAAACTGTGGCTCTCTTACCTCCCCCTTTCCTCTGGGACTCACTGGAAGTCTCCAGAACATAGTGGGTGGGGGGAACAGAGGCTGTGGCTTGAATATTTATTGATTTTCCACCAATTCCTGAGGAGGCAAGCTCAGAAGGTTGGGAAACAACCCAAAAACATTTTGAAACCTGGCAGTCTTAGAGCAGAGTCCAGTGTCCAGACGTCTGGAGGAGACCCCTGTGCTGGGGGCTCTACCCCCCCTGGGGCAGAAGAGAAAAAGCAAGGCAAAGGAGAGAGAGGAAGAAAGCTCTAGGACATCACTTAGCTACATTCTCAGCAAGGCCTAGCTGCACACTTCAAGCCAACCAGACGCAGCCTGTTTAGCAAAAGGCCAGTACAGCAGCCTTCTGGATTCCAGGAGCCACTTAAAGAGACAAGCATGAGTAAAAGCCAGCCATACACCCGAAGGAAAGAGAGGACAATGAAGTGCAATACATTACGTGCACCCTAACACCTCTAACTTTGGACCTAGAGCAATACAACTTTTTGTAAGTGTCTCGGTTGCACCATTACTCCCACCTTTGTGAAGCACAGTTTGGTTTGGATTAGAGTAGCCAGAGACTTTAGCAGGTCCTCAACCATTTGTTTGGAGTTTATAGTTTTCTGCAGTTTCGTCATCAAAAAATCGTCAATTTTTAATGGCGAAACACGTCAGGTGGAGCCTCATGCCGATGTCATCGCGTTCCCGGAACCATGCCAGCTTGGGGATTTTTTTACATCCACATGTTTTTTATGCTATAGTGAGTGTATTTACTTATCCAGTTAATACAATATTAGTTTTTTTTTTATATACCTCTGTTTGGAGTTTAGGTTGGTTTGCCTAGTGGCAAAATCCCAGATAATAAGAGAATGTTGGGGGTAGTAGAGTGGCGGCTCTGGAGTAATCCCATATGTGTTACATGACTTCTGTTGAAAAAAGAGGGTCATGGAAATCTGGTAAGCAAACACCTTATCACATTCCGTTTGACAGTGGCTGCCGGTGACACTATTTTGGCGTTGAATCTACTTAAAGTGGTTGTATAGGCTGAAGGTTTTTGCATGAAGGTAAAAAACCTTCAGTATGCAGCTCCCCCCTCAGCCCCTCTAATACTTAAGCTCTATCTCGATCCAGCAATGTGCACGAGACCTGAGGCTCTCCCCCCTGATTGGATGAGATTCAGCAGCAGGAGCCATTGGCTCCCGCAGCTGTCGATCACAGACAGTGAGGTGGGAGCAGGGCTGAGACGCGCTCTCTGTGTCTTATGGATGCAGGGAGCCAGCTCAGGAGCGAGTACACACGAGTGTCCCTATAGCAAGTTTCTTTCTATGGGGGCACTAGGCAAGGGGGAGGTGCCAAGAGCGCCAGCAGGGGACCTAAGAATAGGAGGATCGGGGTGGCTGTGTGCAAAACCACTGCACAGAGCTGTTTTTATTTATTTTTAATACAAATATTTCCTTGACAATCACTTTACGAAGCATTTTATCATAGTTATATTGGATTCAGCTATTTAGACATTTGTGGACTTTTTGAGATCCTTTTAAAGTTTTTATCTTTTATGTATTGAATATACCTGTATCAAATTTGTCACATTTCACTGATATTTAAATTTATTTGGGTGTAGTGCAACACTGTTTTATATTTATGTTCACTGGGAGGGATACTTTCTCTTACATAAGTTTTACATGTATATCTGCTGTCTTCAGCTTTCTACATTCTTTAGAAAATGCACATCATGCTAGAAATCTTGTTTCCTTATTCAGCAGTGGGTGTGGAGTCTAGGCATACACTATGTGAGTGCTGATTGGAGGAAAGGCACACACCCCCTCTTCACATAGGCAGAGGAATAAAGAAACATGCAGAGCTGCAGTCTGAATAGACAAGCTCTCTGCTTTTCTATCTCTAAGCTTCCTCCCCGACATAAATTTCTGGCTGCTGTTATCTCGTGTGTCTGAGAACTTGTCAGACACGGCACTCAGAGCTTTGGAGAGAAACAAGTAAACACTACAGATATACAGTGTATGTTCCCAGACCAGATTTCATGAATGGGGTTTACAACCACTATAAACTTTTTTTTGGTTTAATTTTTGCACAAGTGTTCGGTTATCTTTCTTTGTATATATCCATCTAGCGCCAATGTCACTATCTTAGACCCAGATCATAGTTAGTTAGGTAGTTTGTGTCCATTTATTGTCTGTGTCCTATGCCCAGGAAAATGACTGAGGCCTAGTGGTTAAATACTTTTCTTCCTATGTCTTCCTATATAATCTGGTCGCTTGTGTTGGGATCACAGTATCATAGGTCTGTACAACACAAGTTGCTTCTCTGAGAGTTAAGCTGGGTATACCAGGATAGAGAATATATGTAATTTTTTAAGGTGGGACTTTAAAAATGCCTCTGAGAACCGCACTAACACAGTGTTATATTAATTTCCTTATTACCACGCTATAGCCGAAAGACAGCTACATCCCGGCTCTCTAGTTTTAGGAGCGTGTCCATAGACGTCCTCCCAGAACCACGCCCCCACACACCCTCTTGGGCTCGCTCTGTGCCCACTGTGTCCTTAGGATCATAGTAAAGTGCCAATCACGATGGCCCTTTACCATGTGATCTCAGCTGTGTCCAGTAACAGCTGATCACATGTTGTGTGAGGAAATTAAAACTGATAACTGACAAAGATGTCAGCACATTGTTTACATTGACAATCAGTGCACTGATCATCAGTGCCCTGAATATCAGTGCAGCTTATCAGTGCCACATATCAGTGCCCATCAGTGCAGCCTCATGGGTTACATTCTTATAGGATAAACCTATTGATGTCCCTAACTCTTGTGTCAATTGAAAGTTGGTCTAGGCTTCATCAGGACCGTGTGATTTACATAGAACTTGTAATTACGTAAAGCTATGAAAAATATGTCAACAAAACCATCAAAATATAAATACAAATTAACTATCTCCATTCAGACAAAGAGAAACAAATAAGCCAACAAAAAAAAATGAATCTCCATATATACATTAATTTAAATTATAGTGAAGATATCTTACCTCTGCCTAAAAAAATATATAGAAAATAAGCGGCAGATTTCAAAAGATTTCTGTCTCAAGATCCATAAGGCCCCGAATATAGATGCTAAACTTCGTTGATTTGTTTTCGTAATTCGTCTAGTATCTTCGGCATTTGTTTTGCATACTCATTGGTCCAGGTGGATTTGAAAAATTCAGCATTTTTTCTGAAAGATTGCTATATATTTGATATATTATCATATATTATATATTATCAAATCAGACAGATTTGAATTAGAGAAATTTTATATTTTTGGGCGCTAGTCCAATCGACAAGCAGAAATAGCTACATGTGCATCAAAACTAACAAATGGAACGAAATTCGGATCCATTCATTATGTGAATCTGAATTTGAAAATTTAAATAAATGTCCCCATGGGCCCAAACTACTATTGCAACATGTGACGTCATCGGAATTAAACAAATGCATTTGTTAACCGCCTACCGACCGCAGCACGACTATTTACTGCGGCGGTCAGCCCCTCACAGGCAGAGCGACGTAGTATTACGTCGCTAGCCTGTGAGGGTCTAGGGAGCGAGCGCGCGCCCCCGGAGGCGCGCTCCCGCGCGGTCACGGGACCCCCCCGCGCGTGTGACCGGCGGACCCGATTTCCGCCAGTCACTCGGCAATCGTCGGTGCAGAGGGAGAAAGGCAGACGGCTGATGTAAACAAGCCGCCTGTCATTCTCCCCTGTGTAGGAATAGTGATTATACGGTTCTACTATGTAGGACCGTTGATCATTGTTCCTACACCTCAAGCCACAGCCAATCACAGTTAGAATCACGCCCCTAGGGACACACATAACCCCTCCCTTTCCAAAAAAGTTAACCCCTTCACTGCCAGTGTAATTTTACAGTAACAGTCTTCATGCTTGTTCCTGGTGTACCACTTTTATGCGCATTGATTTGTCTACAAATGTGAGTTGCCATTTATACCTTTTTTAATGAATAAAAGCTGAGTAGTGTACTATGCCATTGGAGTCTTCCTCTTGATTTTGAGGTGTTTCACCTACTGCACGGGCTATTTTGGATATTGGAAGTGTGCCCCCCTTGGAGTGACCATCCCAGGACTGGTATTCGCACTTTAGAGGACCCTCTTCCCGGATCCATTTACCACTTGCTCATGTGACCCACCATAACAGGGGGTCCATGGTTTCCGGTAAGCCGACATCTATAATCTGTTGCACGGGGTGATGATGTCTTCCATTTATTGACTCCATCTTTGGTGGCTGGACTCTCACATCTGTTCTATTGAGGATCATCATTTCTTCATTTATTTATTTGGACTCTTACCTTACAGTGATTTGTCCTATATTTATGATTGGCGCTGTACTTGTATTTATATCCTTAGTGCATATGTATAGCACTGATTACTGTAGAAATGTCACTGGTAACCCCAAAAGTGTCAAAAATGTCAGTCAAGGGTCCGATCTGTCCGCCGCAATATCGCAGTACCACAAAAAAAATTGCAGATCGCCGCCATTACGCGTTAAAAAAAAAACAACAAAAATGACAAAAATCGTTCCCTTTGTTAGTAAACGCGATAACTTTTGCGCAAACCAATCAAAATATGCTTTTTGCGATTTTTTTTACCAAACATATGTAGCATAAAACAAATTGGCCGAAAATGTTAAAAAATTTAGATTTTTACATTTTTTGGGGGGGGAATTTCATATAAAAAATGTAAAAAATATTGTTATTTTTGCAAAATTTACGCTCTTTTTTGTTTATAGCGCATGATCAAAAAATCGCACAGGTGATCAAATACCACCAAAACAAAGCTCTGTTTGTGGTAAAAAAGGACGTCAAATTCGTTTAGGTACACCGCCGCACGACCGCGCAATTGTCCGTTAAAGTCACGCAGTGCCGAATCGCAAAAAAACCCCTGGTCGGAATAGGGGTAAAATCTTCCGGGGCTTAAGTGGTTAATTTCGTTATACATTTTTTTATCAAAATTCGTTGACATTCATTACTCTGTTTGGAGATTTGTATACATCAGAATCTCAGAAAATGAAACTTTAGTTCGAAAAATTAATCAAAACGAAACGCACATGTCTAGTGTCAATCACTTAATTTAAAAAACAGTCTAAGACCCATTACAACTGCACAAGTCTGGAAGTCCCCTTGGCTTAAATGTAAAGAATGTGGAGGCATTATCTGGCCTGTAGCCAAGGGGCCAGGGCAGAAGTTATGGGTGATGTTAGTTCCTTTGGGGAGTTCGTAGGAACTGAGCAATTGTGGGATGTAGAAGATCTAAAAATAGTTTAGAAGGGCTGGAAGGGTGGAAACCGAATCAATGGAGGGTGCTGGAGAGGGACCTGGATTATTGCTGAGAGCCTGGCAAACATGTTACTAAACCCAGGACCCTGCATTTTTATTATTATATAGGATTTTTACAGCGCAAACAATGTGCGCAGCACTTTACAATGTAGAGGGGGGACAGTACAATTATAATACAGTTCAATACAGTAGGAATAGGAGGGCCCTGCTCATGGCGCTTATAATCTAAAGGGAGGGGGAGATGGTACAAAAGGTAATAGCTGCGGGATGATCTGATGGAGGTGATTTGCATACAGTTCTTGGGTGGAGGTGGGGTAGGTAGGCTCTCCTGAATAAAGGCGGACAGGGGAGGGGCTGACATACTGGGGCAAGGAGTTCCAGAGGAGGGGAGAGGCTCTGGAGAATTCCTGGAGGTGAGCATGGGAGGAGGTAACAAGGGGGTTAGAGAGCAGGAGGTCTTGGGAGGAGTGGAGAGGAAAATTTGGGCTATATCTGCAGATGAGGTTGGTGATGTAGGGGGACCTTGGAGGTGTTGTGGAGGACCTTGTATGTTGTGGTTAGTTTTTATATTTTATACAGTGGGGTAGAGGAAGCCAGTGAAGGAATTGGCAGAGAGGGGCAGCAGTCACGGATCAGTTAGTAAGGTATATTAGTCTAGAAGCAGCATTCATAATAGACTGAAGGGGGGGATAAACTGTGTAAAGGTGGGCCAGTGAGGACGGAGTTCCAGTAGTCAAGGCGGGAAATAACCAAGGAGTGAATATGTTGTTTTGTGGTGTCATTAGCCAGGAAGGGGCGAATTCTGGAAATGTTGCAGAGGTTAAAGTGGAGTTCCACCCATTTTAGTATCTTTAGATGTATGTAATCCCCTTTAAAACGACTTTTACCAATGGAAACTTTTTTTTTTTTTGCTAGTAAATACCTTATTTTCTGCTTTATTCATCCTCTCCTCACTTCCGGGTCCGGTCGGCGATTACGTCATTCGGCGATTCGCAGGGTGTGCTGGGATGTATCTCAGGGCATGAAATCTCGCATTATTACACAGGAGATGAGCTGTACTGTGTGCTCTGCCCCGCCCTGGCCCGCCTCCTCTCAGTTAGCTCAGTGAGGATATAATGCTTTCAGTCCTCGCTCACTGAGAGGAGGCGGGGCGGAGCACGGCCTCAATACAATACATACAGTACAGCTCACTGAGAGGAGGCGGGACAGAGCACGCAGTACAGCTCATCTCCTGTGTAATAATGCAAGATTTCATGCCCTGAGATACATCCCAGCACACCCTGCGAATCGCCGAATGACGTAATCGCCGACCGGACCCCGGAAGCGAGGAGAGGATGAGTAAAGCAGAAAATAAGGTATTTACTAGCAAAAAAAAAAAGTTTCCATTGTTAAAAGTCGTTTTAAAGGGGATTACATACATCTATGTAATCCAACTTATTAAAAATGGGTGGAACTCCACTTTAAGACGGCAAGATTTCGCCAGTGATTGGATGTGGGGGCTGTAGGAGGGGTCAGAGTCTAGGATTTACTATATCTGGTCTCCCACTGTACACAGAACATGGAAGTGCAATTATTTTAGTAAATACCTTTTCCAATCAGCAGTATATAGCACTGTTGGGGCTTCTTTTAGTGTCTAGCCAAGTACTGGTTAAAGCTTGTAGTAGAAGCTTTAATTCTCCTCTGACAGTCCTATGATGCTGCATGACCCCTGAATTTCTGTCTGGACAGTGCTGATTTGCCCTGTATGGATCACATGCACCCTCCCTAAAAAACAAAACAAAACAATTTTCTAGCAATACACACCAAACCGAACATGTATAGAGTTCCTCCTAGGGCTCTGTACTATCAGCAGATGGATGGGGACAGTAAAAGAAGGGGATGATCAGAGAAGACACAGGATCAAACAGCCTTTTTACACAATGCAGATGATTAACCTCTTAGGTTCCACAGTGAGGATAACAAGCATTCTTTACTGCATATATACACTGGTTTTCCTGTTGTGGGTTTAGTAACACTGCTTTTGCATTCTCATTGACTTTATTGAAGAGAAAAGCAGTTCTGAAGTGAACTAAAGCACTGGTACTTAAAGTGTATGTAAAAAGCCAACAATTGAATTGGAGAAGTGGTACAATCTGTTGTTTGTTTCCTATTTGTTTCTTGGCTGGGGAAACCAGTCCTGGTGACCATTGCCAGCCAATCAAAAAGTGATGGGAGATCCAAAATGTAAGTGTTTTCATAAGAGCAGGAAATCAGGGAAACCCTTTTAATGGGGGCTCCTGCAGTGAATGTTTGGTGAATGTCAGATTGTCTGCTTTATAAATATGCCCCTAATAACAAGGTGTGGCTACTGTTTCCTCCATCCTGTTGGTAATCAGACTCCGTAGGCCTTGCAGGGCTATGCAACCTGACTTTATTAGTGTTCTACTAAGGCCAGTCAGTTGGAGAGGTGGGCATTTGGCCTTGATGAGCAAAAAAGTATAAATCCAGTCCTTGCCCATACCCCAAGTCAGCAGACTCTTAGAAGAGCTGAAACCCTACAAGGCTTGCAGCATGTTACAGACTCTAGCAGGGGTAAAAGTGGGTGGTTTATATTGATTTAAAAGCTATGTTGGAGCATATGTGGTAGGGGATGAAGGGTGAGAAGGCGGTGACACTTTTACAAGGTAATACCTGGGCTTACAAATGCATTTGTTGAACATAAAGTGGATTTATATCCTTTGTGGCTATTGAGTTGTCTATTTAAATGAAAACTTTTTGTGGCTGGAGTTTAGCTTTAGTTACGAAGAGTGTGTAGGGTGTTGTCTTTGTACCAGAAATCAGCAAGACTGATTAGGAGATATCAAGCAGTGAAAACAAAAGAGCAGGAAATAGGAAAATATTACTGCTTTCAGTATTGATAGGTTTGTTGTAGCAGGGGATGCATGCAGACAAATCTCTTATACAAGGAGAGATGATATTCAAACATCTTAGGAATGTTCATACTGCTGCATGAAGGCGAATCAGCAATAGATAACCGTTCACATGCCACACACCTAAAATACCAATGGTCCTTTCAAATAGATGGTAATGGTAAAATTCAATGTATTGTGAGAAGAGATATTTGAAATAAGGTCATTATTAAAAGAAATCCTTTATTCACTTATTCACTATATCAAGACATTTTTATCTAAATGCATTCCCTGCATGTGTGGCTTGCTATGGGGGCACACGTAGGAGGGTAAGAGTGGACAGCGTCGTCGAGGAACACACAGAGTAGGTAAGTATAAACCTCTTTTTTATTTTAGGAAAAAAATAAGAACTTTTGTCCAACCAAGAACTTTTCTGTGGTCAGGACCAAGTCATTTAATGACACCTATTAAAGGGATTGTAAAGGCAGAAGGTTCTTTTCATCTTAATGCATTCTACACAATAGGATAAAAAAACACTCTGTGTACAGCAGCCCACCTAATATTTACTTGAGGCCATCTTTTTCCAGCGATGTTGCAGGAGTGTCTAAGATGCCTGGGACTCCCCTCCACATTGGATGAGACAGCAGTGTGGCGCGATTGGCTCCCGCTGCTGTCATTCAGCCAATCAGGAGAGAGATGGGGCGGGGCCGGGTCGCAGTTCCGTGTCTGAATGGACACAGGAAGCTGTGACTCGGCTCGGGTGCCCCTTTAGCAAGCTTTTTGCTATGGGGGCAGTCAACAGGAGGGAGGGGCCAGGAGAGCCGAAGATGGAACCCGAGAAGAGGAGGACCAGGGCTGCCCTGTGCAAAACCAACTGCACAGAGGAGGTAAGTATAGCATGTTTGTTATTTAAAAAAACAATATATATATATACATAAAAAGTACAGTAAAACTGCAGCAAAGGGCACTGGGGGGCAAACTAATATGATTTTTTTTTTATTTTGAACTGTATCAGTGTGTTTGGTGCGTTTTTAAATTTGAATTTGCCGCCGGTTCCACCCCCCTGCGAATGTCACGTCGCAGGAGATGGAAGCCGGGGCACGGAGACGATCGGGAGGAGGAACCACCGCTGGACACCGTCAGGCACATCGCTGGATCCCGGTGACAAGGTAAGTAACCTCTTTTACAGGATCCAGCGATGCTTCTGGCGGTACCCCGAGTGTGGCTCGGGGTTACCGCTTTTGGCTCTGAAATGTAACCCCGAGCCACACTCGAGAATACCGCTAGGAGGGTTAATGACCAGGCCCTATTTTGCGATTCGGCACTGCTTTAATTTAACGGACAATTGCGCGGTCATGCAATGCTGTACCCAAATAAAATTGACGTCCTTTTTCTCCCACAAATAGAGCTTTCTTTTGGTGGTATTTGATTACCTGTGCGAATTTTTATTTTTTGCACTATAAACAAAAAAAAGAGGGACAATTTTGAAAAAAATATATATATTTTTCACATTCTGCTATATGACATTTAAAAAAAAAAATGTAAAAAATCAAAATTTTTTAACATTTTAGGCCAATTTGTTTTCTGCTACATATTTTTGGTAAAAAAAAAATCGCAATAAGCGTATTTTGATTGGTTTGCGCAAAAGTTATTGCGTCTACTAACTACAGGAAAGATTTATTTCATTTTTTTGTTTTTTTTTTCTTTACTAGTAATGGCGGCAATCTGCGATTTTCTTGCGGGACTGCGACATTGCGGCGGACAGATTGGACCCTTGACTGATATTTTTGACACTTTTGGGGAGACCAGTGACATTACTACAGTAATCAGTACTAAAAAATATGCACTGTTACTGTAATAATGACACTGGCAGGGAAGGGGTTAACATTATAGGTTATCAAAGGGTTAAGTGTGACCCTAGGGGAGTGATTCTAACTGTGGGGGCGGGGCTTCTGAAATGACCATAGAGACATGTGATCCTATATAGAAGGATCACATGGGCTCTATGATCATTGCAGGGAGAAGAACGGTCAGCTGTGTTTACAGCAGCCGACCGTTCTTCTCTCTCAGCGGGGAACGATCGCGGGTGTCAGGCGGCAATCGGAGCCACCTGACACACGCATCGGCAGAGCGCACCGCCGGCAGCGTGCGCTCGCCCCCTAGCCTCCTGAGAGCGAGCGACCTATACCTACGTCACGTTGCCCAGGATCGGTTGCCTGCCACAGTATATCTGCGGTGGGCAGTCGTAAAGTGGTTAAGCATACGCTTAACATGAGCCAATAAGACCTGTCAGCATTCCCAAATCACAATATTGTTTCATATAAAACGTATCTCTTTCTTCCCATAAATAAAAAAAATATCTGCTCTTGATCTCCTTTGTGTGACCTATGGCTTGAGCAGTTTACATTATCTCTGGCTATAGGTGTAATTTGGTTGTGCAAAGTCTTTATAGACTGTGTGGAGTTTAATATTTTCAATCAAACCATGTTGATTAGATTTGCATTGAGATAAAATGATCAAAAAGACGTAGCACTGTGCCATCATATGCAGAAATATGTTTGCTCCACCTGACCCTACAGTGCAGAACAGAATGAAACAAAAATAAGTATGGTCATGCAACCTTTTTATTTCAATGCAATTTTAAATCTCAGCTTCATGGCCCCTTCCTAATCAACCCTCATTTGTGGTCCCTGCTGGCTGTTATGCTATTCATAATCACATTAGAATCCTCCAAATTGAGTGGCATTGGGCATTGTTAATCCCAAATACATCTTGTAGTCAAAAAGGCACGTATGCCAATGTGCCGAAGGGTTCTGCCCAGCCTTTGTGACCTGGCAGAGACCTGTGCACATCTGCGCATGCATGGGTTTTTCTGCACATGTGCAGACAACCTGAGATCCGGGACCTCCATATCAGTAGCATCTTCGTTCATGCATGGGGGGAATCCTCATGCATGTGCAGATGTGCAGCAAGTCTCTGCAAAAATGCTGAAGCCCTGTGACACATCTGCACATACGTGGAATCCAGGGGTGCTGTTAGAGGCACTGGAAGCAAAGGTCATTTTCACACGAGAAAATAGGAAGTCAGAAAAACTTAAAAGATTACATCTTTTTAATCTAATTGTTGGAGAGGCAGGGCGGAGGAGCTAGGTGCAAGTAACATATTTTTTGGGGTGAAGAGCCTCTTTGAGGTCAGAACAAACACATTACATGCTCTGGATAACTTCAGCTTGTCTACTTAATAAGCGCTAAATACATACATACTTAGATAGTAGGTAAGGTTGAAAAGAGACAACAGTCCATCCAGTTCAACCTGTGTAAGTGTACGTGTGTCAGTGTCTATAATCATTTCCCAAATCCCTGTATATTGTGTTCTTATGATGCACGTACAAGAGTCTTTTAAAACTATCAATACTCCCCACTGAAACCACCACTTGTGGAAGAGAGTTCCACATTCTTACCGCCCTGACAGTGAAAGCCCCCCTACGCAGCTTAAACTTAAACCGCTTCTCCTCCAATCTCATTGTGTGGCCATGTGTCCTCTTACACCCCCTGGAATAGCTAGTTTCCTATGCTGGGATCAATATTGAGGTATTTGTAAATCGCTATCATGTACATGTATCCAGAGTTTTATCTCTAAAGTATATACCCTTTTTTGATGCATGCTAATATTCTGCCGGCTTTGGTAGCTGCAGCTTGACATTGCATGCTATTGCACAGTCTGTCTTTCACTTAGATCTTTCTCCATCCTTGACTCCCCCCAGAGGTTCTCCCCCCAGTGAGTAGTTTGAGTTGGTTTTTAGCCCCCAAGTGCATTATTTGACATTTCTCCACGTTAAACCTCATTTGCCATGTAGTTGCCCTCTCCATTATTTTGTTCAGGTAATTTCTGTAAAATTTCTATATCCTGCTTTGAAGTTATTTCCCTGCTTATTTTTGTATTGTCCACAAAAACTGTTATACTACAGTATGTATCCCGTACTCTATATCATTTATGAATAAATTAAACAGAATTGGTCCCAAGACAGAACCTTGTGGTACCCCACTTACCACTCCAGACCAGTCTGAGTACACTTGCCCCTGTAACCAGTTTTCTATCCAAGAACAAACCTTATGGTCCATGCCTACAGACCTTGTAGATTAAGCCTTTATGGGGAACTGTATTGAATGCTTTTGCAAAATCCAGATAGATACACCACATCCACAGGCCTTCTCCTATCTAGATGGCAGCTCACTTCCACATAGAAGGTTAACAGATTGGTCTGGCAAGAATGACCCTTCCTAAACCCATGCTGACTATTACTTAAGATATTGTTTTCATCAGCAAATTTTTGGATATAGATCTTATCATCCCCTCCAATAATTTACCTACTATTGATGTTAGACTGACCAGCCCGCAGTTCCCCAGAATATGTCTATGATCTTTTTTGAATATTGGTACCACATTGGCTTTTCTTCAATCAGCTGGTACAATTCCGTCAGTATGCTGTCTGTAAAGATTAGGAACAATGGTCTAGCTATAACCTGACTTAGTTCTCAGAACCCGACTGAGTTCTTTGAGGACTCTCGGGTGTAAGCCATCTGGTCCTGGTGATTTATTTGTGTTAAGCTTATCTAGTCTTTCCTTGACTCCATGTGATGTTTTACTAACAATACTGTCATGGTCAATACACCCCTCCTTGTCCTGTGAAAACACTGAGGAGAAGAAAGAATTTGGTACAGTTGCCTTCTCTGTGTCATCTGTATCCACCCTCCCTTCAACCCTGTTAATATATCTAAAGAATTCCTTGAGATTTTTTTACTCTCCTCTGCTATGTGTCTTTCATAGTCTTTTCTTGTGTAGCTGAGCTTAATGTCATTAAGAACATGATCTAGTTACATTACACCAGTTTGTATTTTGGTTGTGTTATCATCCAATGTAGTATTAACAGCAAATTCACAAAAAAACTGAGTTATTATGCTGCTCTATTGTCAGAGACCATGCTTGAAGCCCCCTATATTTACTGTAAAGATGACCACTGTCCCTGAGTGCTTCTGTAGCCTGTAAAATGGGGCAGTCCATAATGCCTACCCAACACCACACCCCTGAGCCAGACATTGTGTCATCTCCACGCACGTGGATGTACACTGATCAGGACCTAGATATTTGAGAATTCATAGCACTGTTATTATTCATTATATGTGAGTGTTTTTAATCTATTTTATAATAAAGCTAATCATCGGATTTACACTGTTGGAAACGCCTGGCTCTTCTTTTCTCGTTCTGTTCATATGTGGCTTTTGGAAGTTATATACAGAAAGAAGTGGTGGAATCCCTTTACGATACTGGCTTCACTGCATTTATAACAGCTATGCCAAATATTACAACTCATATATGACTACTAAATTGGGGGTCATATTTTTTGGTAAGCTTTCACATGTGTTATAAGGGTGGAGTCAAGTTCATGTGGATGAGTACACAAAAAAAATGATTTTGTTTTCACATTGGTACACAGAAGTACTTTATGAAAATTTTGTGAACTTTTTCTTTTTCAGGAGTAGCGCAGCACTTGTTTTTTATTTAATATTCAGGTGTGGCTGCATCGCACCAACACCTATAGCATTAAAGCATATGCTGATACAAATGAGCCCTTGCTATGATTGGTGGCCTTCTTGACCAATAGTGAGGCCAGGAAGGGTCCGGCTTAGTGCTTCAATTGGGATCTAGAATATTATTATCAATTGTCCTGTTTCAAATGCCACTTTATGCTGTGACATACCTTCATAAACCTAGTCAGACCTGCTGATTTGGCACCCTCCACAGACAGGTTAACTCTAAAATAATGACAGAAATTAAACTAGCGCTGCTTCCACATATAAATCGCATATAATGAATGATACATAAATAGTGCTACATAAAAAATGTCAGTGCATAAATAAAGTTCATTAGTGAAAACAAAGTGTCAGTGCTGAAAAATTCTTCTGGTGAAATACAAGGTGCCACTCTGTGCTCGCCTCCTGAAATCTCCATTCACCAACAGTAATATTCAAGCAGGCATGGAATACTTCCTTAGGCAAAGTGTGTAGATATGACTCCTCTCTTTCGATAATAGGGCTCTCAGCAAGGTTGTGTTATAGAAACAGCAAGAGAAAGATTTCCATAGCATGATACTGTTTCATTTATTAGAAGTGTAAAAAGAAAGTACACCACCTCGGCATGCATTCCAATCACCGGATCTGATGTCACTCTATCGGTAAATGATCACAAATGATGTAGTGATAATGGATTCCCAATTTGAACACAGTGGATTGAAAGACAAATCTACATTTAATCCCAAGTCAAGCAGTAATCAATGCTTGGATGTTTTTAAAATGATGGTAAAACAGGATATAGAAGCTATAAATATACACCCTATGAGAGGAAACAAAGAAATCAAACAAGGAATAGCAGCATTAGAAAAAAAGAAAATTATTATAATAAGGCGATCCAATAAATTAAAAGCAAAATTAATAAGAAAGATCAAAAAAGTCCAGAAGGAGGGAATAATAGGCAAAAAAAGAGGTGAAATGCCTTGTACCAGAACACTGATATTCTACCAGGTTCCAAAAATCCATAAGGATATAAATAAACCCCCAGGGAGACAAATTATTAATGGAGTGGGTTCTCTATTTTTCAGAGTTGGCGAATATTTAGATAATTTTTTCAACCAATAGCACAAAAATATCCATCGTACATAAAAGTTAGTAGAGATCTAATCAACCAAATAAAAAATGTCGCTCTAAATGAAAATTCTATAATAGCAAGTATAGATGTCAACTCATTGTATACCAATATCAGACACAAATATATACCAATATACCAATATCAGACAAGAAACTAATTTAAAAAGTGCCAAGATAGAGTTTATGAAAGATATTCTAGAATTGGCAATGAGAGGCAACTATTTATGGCACACAAAACAGTTCAATAGGCAAGTGAAGGGTGTAGACATGGGGGCGAACATTTTTAAGAGTAAATGGGAGTCAGAAGATATTTTTGCCAAATCCATTCTGGAGTTAAAAATATACAGGAGATATATCGATGATATATTCCTTGTATGGGAAGGATCTGAGGAAGCCTTTAAGACGTTCCTCTAGCAAATTAAAAATAAACAAGAATAATATTTCTTTTACAGCTAATTAGAGTAAAGAAAGAGTCAATTATTTGGATTTATACATTTGTAAACAGATCAATTATACAAATGTACACATTTCAAAGCTATTGATAGGAACAGTTACACCCCCACCTCCAGTGGACACTACCCCAAAAGGTTAGCAGGTATACCAAAAGGACAACTGATGCATATAAAAAGGAATTATGACCGAAGGGAAGAATATGAGGGCAGAAATAATAATGAATAGGTTTGTAAATGTCCCTATTTAAACAGTTTGTCCCTATTTACATAGTTCGACAAGAGGTAAATTAAACAGAGAGGAATTATTAATACCCAAACAAAAACAGAATGAGGAATTTGACATTGCCTTTTGTACAGAATACAACAGACAATATAGATAAATATAAAAAGTGATAAAGCGGCTTGACCAGGGAGGTGGATGGTGGCTTGAAGAGAGAGCTCCGGCGCAGCGGGGATCTAAATTGGCTTTTAGAGGAGTCCTAAAACAGCTCAGAAGATGGGAAATGTTGGACGCAGTGCCTCTGCCTCCTGGACACTGAAGAATCCGGCAACCTAGCTGAGCCGCAACCTTCCCGAGCTGTTCTGGTCCCAGGCGCCAGGACACCACGAGGCCTCACAGGCCTCAGCACCGAGCTCGCCTGGAGGAGAGTCCGACAGGAGCACGGACCAGGGTGAGTCAGCGCTCTTCTGCACCCCTCCTCTGACTCACCCCCCTAGCCTAATCCATCTCCAGACGGTAGCGGCCGATATTAAAAGCACACTGACAGCAGCTATAGTGGATCTCAAAGCCGACATCCAAGCAGTTACATGCAGGCTGGATGGGGTGGAACGCTCTGCACACATGCACTCTGCAGCCATTGCTCAAATACAGCGTACATATGACACCCAACTCCCACACCTACTTGAGATGCATAGGCACCTAGAGGCTCTTGACAAAAGGGGCCGCAGACATAACATTCGGGTAAGAGGGATACTGGAATCGGTGAAATTTGAGGCTTTGTAACCAGCCTTTTGCTCGATTTTTAATGATCTTCTGGGACGCCCACAGGATTCCCCTATAGAAATGGAGAGGGCTTATCGCTGGAAATTCCCATTTTGCCTTTCTGCTACCTCTAGGGGTCGCACTGCACTCTTAAGAACACCTGAAGATTTGCCAGCGTTCTGCGAACAACTGGATATTCCCCTGATGGACCTTCCTGAATGTTATGCATTTTACTTTCCTACAGAACCTTGGAAGCTAACTTCTCATGACTCATCTCCCAAGGTCCAAAGACACCGCTCCAGCCACAGGTGCCTTGATCCAGTCTCACCAGCCTCCGCTGCAGCTCGTTTTCGAAGATTCTACATTTCATACCTGCAGCTAAGTACTAGTACCACCGATGAGTTGGATGCCCTCATCATGATGCTTTGGCGACTTGCGTTTTTTTTTTTTTCTTATGGCTCAAGGGTACAGCTAACTTTTCTGTACCCTGCCTGTTGAACGTTGTGAGACTGCAGATTAGGTATTGGCCCCTGGAGTACTCTGGGGCCTTTGGAAAGCAAGCTGTGCAATGGTTGGGTTGTGTGGGAGTTCAAAAGCAAGTGGCAGTAAGAGCTTTACACCACAATGGGTGTTTTCAAGTTTGCAAAAAAACGTAGTGTGTCTGCTTAGTGATACAATCAATCCTTTCCTACTGAGAAAAGAGAATGTGCACTTCATCCTTTGCTGACATCGGTGAGAGAAGATTGCAGTGAGTATTATTATTATTATTATTATAATAATACAGGATTTATATAGCAGCAACAATGTATGCAAGGCTTTACATTTTAAAGGGATACAGTAAAGGACTCCTTTCCTTTGGTCTCCCTGACTGTACTCTTTGCTGGTTCTCATCCAACTTATCCCACCGCACCTATTCTCGATCTCCCTGGGTCAGTTGATAACCTCCCATGGCTTCCAATACCAATTCTACGCTGATGACACCCAAATCTATCTCCACCCCACAGCTAATTCCATCAGTCTCCACACACATCACTAATTTACTGACAACCATATAAGCCTGGCTATAACACCACTTCCTCAAACTCAATCTATCCAAAACCAAGCTTATAATATTTCCTCCCTGACCTTCCTCTTTTTTCTCTGTCAAGATTGATGGTACAACTATCAACCCATCCCCACATGCCAGGGTGCTAGGTGTTATCCTGGAATCAAAATTATCATTTCGGCCCCACCTCTAATCACTGACCAAAGCTTGCGGTCTCACACAACATCTACACAATATTTACAGCAACATCTCCAAAATACTTTCCTTCCTAATCGATGACACCACAAAGTTTCTAATTCACTCTCTGGTCATCTCTCGCCTCGACTACTGCAACTCCCTCCTCCTGGCTTACCTTTAGATAGGCTATCCCCTCTTCTGTCCATCATGTATGCTGCAGCCAGACTCATCCACCTTACCAACTGCTCAGGGTCCCCCACCCCTCTCTGCCAATCCCTCCACTGGCTTCTGCTCACCCAACAAATTAAATTCAAGATACTAACAACAACTTACAAAGCCATTCACAATTTGGCCCCCAGATTCATCACTAGCCTAGTCTCAAAATACCAACCTAATTGTTCTCTTCGCTCCTGCTCTCTAGATCCCTTGCCTCCTCCTGACATGCTTGCCTCCAGGACTTGAGCTTTTCTGAGTCAGTCCATCCTATGGAAATTCCTACCCCAATCTGTCCTACTGTCTCCTTTTAAATGATCCGTCTTCAGAGAAGCCTATCCTGCCCATACCTAGCAACTTTACATTTATTTTCTCCATCAACTCATCCCCTACAGTTACTACCCTGTGTATCACATCACTGGAACTCCCTTTTAGATTGTAAGCTCCAACAAGCAGACCCCTCTGATTTCTTTTTTTTTTTTTAATTGTATTGTAACTGTACTGTCTGCCCTCATGTTGTAAAGTGCTATACAAACTGTTGGCGCTATATAAATCCTGTGTAATATTATTAATACAGTTATAACACAATTCAATACAAGGCAGTTAGGAGGGTCCTGCACATGCAAGCTTACAATCTATTAAGAATTTGTCTGTTTTTGTCTAGGTAACTAACCCTACAGTGTCTGTCCACTTTATTTGATAGAGTTTGTTTTGGTTTTGTTTTTAGTCAGGTTTTTTTTTTTACTTGTATTGCAACCTAATTGCACAACAGTGCATTTTTTATATATTTTTAGTGTTTGCTGATCTGTGGAACTTTGCAGTGTAAGGAAGGATTATTGTTATTTTTGTCCTCTAGATCTCTATTATGTATTCACAACAGTCCTGGCTGCTATGATACGCTAGTTATATAAAATAGTGTGTGTACCATTTATATTTTAGACTGAACTTAAAAGGCTGGTTCTAATGGCCTAATGTGGCTATGTAGGGTCGCAACTAGTAGATGATAAAAAGCTTTTCTGACATCACAGATGGAGATGTTCTCTGATTTATCTTTCCAAGCTTCCATTACAAATAGAGATGTGTTAGAACAGTGCTGTCCACTGGCCAAATCACTAGCTACACTGCTGCTGGTCTTGACATTTCAGAAGTTAGGCAAGTATCTGTCCACTTATCACTTTCGAGAAGATATCTTCCTACCTATGGGCAGCTTTACTCAATAGCAAGTAGCCTATGGATTTTAAAAAGAAACTTCACTTTGGTTTATGTTGTATTTGTCTCTCTGCACAACTTCCGCTATCTGTGATTAGCTATTTTATGTATTTTCTCTATTGTTTGTGTCAGTTATAATAATAATTATTATTAGTAATAATAATGTTTATAGCACAACTATATCCTTCAATTACTAGGAGATATTATTACTAATAAAAAAATATATAACACATGATAAAAATGGATGCTTTCATAGTTAGTCTATTTTAATGGTTAATGCACCTTGCATTCCCAATAATCCAATTTATTTTTTCACCACAGATCCATGTTTGCACTGAGAAGAGAGAGGAAGGGACAGGTGGGGAGGTAAGAGTGGCCTGGAACAGCAAAGAGATGGAGAAAGAAGACAGGACCATTGTTGGTGCTCAAAATGAGGAGCTGCAGGGTTTGGATGGAGGAGACTTACCTGGGGTGGATGGTGACAAAGGAGAAAGTCCAGGACTGGAGAATGAGAGAGAACGCCTGCGAAGAGAGATCTGCAGGGAACTGAAGATAAAGGAAGGAGCAGAGAAGCTTCGCAAGGCCACAACAGAGCGTAAGAACTTGGGACATGTAGAGACCATGCTGATAACATGTGAGCGAAGGCTGGACAGTTTAAAGCAAGAGCTGGAAGAACTTGAAACCTGTCCAACATCCCCAGGACCCAATTCAGGTACTTACATCTAAACATTTAAGTATACCTCTAACTGCTGAAAATCTTTTAAAATGGCCAGGGCATTAATGACACACCTAAAAGGTCTTCTCCATCATTCTGAGACCCTAAATCCTAGTGGACTCTCCTGTGCAAACTGCAATATATGCTGTGCTGAAGAATTGTCCTCCTCCATCACACCCATTGTACTTTCCTATTGGCCAGGATGCCCATCGTAGGATGGGTAAGGGAGGCAGTAAGTGAACCCTCAAAACTGCAGGGTGCTCCCTGGGATTCATTGTTCCCAATGTTCTTGAGAAAACTTTTGCAGGCACTGTAATTAGCCAGAGGTTTAAAATATCTGGATTGCCTCTGTTTGCAAATGTTGGTCAGGAATGAGCAGCTGAGGCCTCCTCCGGAGCCAAATATATATATATATATATATATATATACAGCAATTTATCATGAGTTTACATAGCACCTATCGCTAATTACTACCTTGGTACACAGCCTGTAGGACAGCATTCTAAATGTGACATTTATTTAATATTGAGTGATCTATTGAGAAATAGATATCCCACAAAAAATAAGCTCATAATCCCAGAGGTCCGAGAGATCTGTGCACTGACACCTAAGGGTTTCAGCTTTAAAAATACCGACCCCTAAAGTGTATCTAAACTCAACAACAAAATATTAACATGTTGCAGCTTAACAGTTCTTAGATGTGATGGCTGCATTAGGTTTACATTTAAAAGCGTTTTTCTATTTATTTCCCTTTGGCTATTCTGCCAGTAACACACTTCCTCTCCTAAGGTGACAACACTCACTCACGGAACTGTATCTATGGAGGAGCAGCATTGTCAGCCTAGGCCAGTGGTTTCAGAACTGGGGTCCTGGGGCCGGATGCAGCCCTTTGCTTGCCTTTATCCAGCCCTCATTGTACTATTCCTCCCACTGACATCAACAATGAGGCATAATCCCTGCCATTGAAATTAACCACTTCCCCACTGCTCACTGTGCTGCTACTGCGGCACAGTGGCTCGTTATCATCTGGCGACGTAGGTCTACGTCACCAGAAATTCCCCTCTCCCGGCGGCGCGCGCGCGCCGCCGGAGGCTCGCTCCCGCTGTTTTCAGTCACAGCGGGAGTCGGGCCAGGGGAGGAGCAGCGGCGATCGCCGCTGCTCTTCCCCGATCGTCGGGGAATCTAGTCTGGAGATCCGCCCGCTTGTGTAAACAGAGCGGGCGGATCTCCTCAGTGACAAGGAGTGACAGATTGCAGTGTTCAGCATAGCTGAACATGCGATCTGTCCTTATGTCACTCAGTCACCTCCCCCCCCACATGTTAGTAAGCACCAGGCATACATTAACCCCTCCCTCTCCAATAAAATTAACCCCTTCCCTGCCAGTGTCATTTTTACAGTAACAGTGCATATATATAGCACTGATTACTGCAGTAATGTCACTGGTACCCCCAAAAGTGTCAAAAATGTCAGTCAAGGGTCCGATCTGTCCGCCGCAATGTCGCAGTCCCGCAAAAAAAATCGCAGATCGCCGCCATTACGCGTTAAAAAAAAAACACCAAAAATGACAGAAATCTTTCCCTTTGTTAGTAAACGCAATAACTTTTGCGCAAACCAATCAAAATACACTTATTGTGATTTTTTTTACCAAACATAGGTAGCAGAAAACAAATTGGCCAAAAATTTAAAAAAAATTGTATTTTTACATTTTTTTGGGGGGGAATTTCATATAAAAATTTTTTAAAAATATTGTTATTTTTTCAAAATAAACGCTCTTTTTTTGTTTATAGCGCAAAAAGTAAAAATCGCACAGGTGATCAAATACCACCAAAAGAAAGCTCTATTTGTGGGGAAAAAAAGGACATAAATTTTGTTTGGGTACGGCGTCGCACGACCGCGCAATTGTCAGTTAAAGCCGCACAGCGCCGAATCGCAAAAAGTGGCCCAGACGTAAGACAGCAAAATCCTCTAGTGGTAAAGTGGTTAACAATGGAGGATAATTCTTGCCACTGACACCAACAATGGGGCACTACTCCTCCCACCAGGCCCAGACTGGGACTGGGATAATACAAAAGGCCCGGGCATTTTAGGCTAAGCAGTCCATTTCTTTTTTTTTTTTTTAAACCAAATTACAAATAATGACTACTACCAGTTTCTCAATGTCTTTTAGTTATATTTAGTCACTGTAATTCCAGTCCAGGCCAATTCTGGCATTCCTCTTCTACATCCGCTGATCCCCCACTGAGCAGGCGGATGACAGCTGTGTCTCTGCGCTGTGTGTGGAGACACAGCTGTCAGGTCCCCATGCATTTCTAAGGGGAGTCGGATGGGAATGGACCGTCTGTCCGTTCTCATCCGATCCGCCAGATGGATGGAAAATAGGGTTTCCATCTGTCCAGTTTTGACAGATCGGACCAGATTGGATGTCAGCGGACATGTCTCCACTGACATCCAATGCCCCATAGAGATGCATGGGGTGTCCGTTCAGATCCGCCAAAAAAATTGACAGGCAGATCTGAACGGACTCCCTGTGTGAAAGTGGCCTAAAGGTTTGTAATGCACAAAGATACAATATCATACCCAATTGTTTAGTAAAACATAAAAGATGATGTTATGCCAAGTAAAACGATATCAATTGTGTCACAGTTTAAAATTGCATCCGCCCATGGAACGGTGCCAAGTTACGCTACCTAAAATCTCTATAGGCAATGCTTCAAAAGCCTTTTCAAGTTACCAGTTTAGAGTTACACAGGAGGTCTGGTGCTAAAATTATTGCTCTCACTATATAAAAAGGTGGTATATAAGTACTGCGATCCTGGGTTATGACAGGTAAAAAGGCTCTTCAAATAAAAAAGAAGGGCACATAAATAAATGCATAAACTAAACTGTTCAAAATAAATAGTATATGAATCCAATTCAATTTTCTAAAAAATCAAACGTGCTATAATGTGTAAATATCACTATATTCAAAGTGCATATGTGCAAAAACAGGTTCCTGTGCCACCAATCAAAATATTAAAATATAAATAAAGTGCATAGGTATTGGACGGAAAAGAAAAAAATTGTGCAGAATATATAAAAAGTGCAAAAAGCAATCTAGATAGATATTACATAAAGTGCAGAGGATGGGTGCTGAGCCAATAATAAATATATTTATAAATAAATAGTTTAATATGAAACCATACGGTGTAAACAATCGTGCTTAATGTCTAAACACTATAGTGGCAATTCTTCAAAAAATCCTTAGAGTGAAGTCCTTGAATGTTTGTGTTAAAATCCTCCACCTCTAATTCAGTGATCAAGGGTGCTCTTCGGTGACAACACCTAAATGTGTGCTAACTGCTCACCTCCAACTACATATGGCAAAGCATATGGATATTACAGGTAGGATGGCTTCCAATCTTCCTGTATATACTCTACATCTATATTTCACCCAGTATATGGATATTGAAGGTGGGCTGGCTTCTCCTGCATGTGCTCCATTTACACAAATAGGGAACCATTCGGCATTCAGTATATCATAGATACGTGGTCCTTATGGCTCAGGATTAAAAATAGAGAGGGCCATCATGGTGTAGTAATTCCCAAACTTTATTATTAAAATCAGTATCTCCACTTACATTCAATACGAATAAAGCAGCAAAACCAACGATCTTGGGGACACTCCTTCCGTGTCCCGATACGTCACTTCCGGTTTCCAAGTAAACGCTCTACGCGTTACGTCACGAGTCACGTGACTTCTTCAGGGGATCTATTGGACCCCAAATCTCTTCTTTGGCCTCCAATGCAGCCAATCAGTCTGATCGGTTGCTTTACTGGCTGCTAACAGCCAGGTAAAACAAATCACCTGTAACAAGGTAAAATAAACTGAAAATTAAATCCTAAAAAAGTGAGAAACAAAATGCAAATCCAAATTCAAACTAGTGGGTCACAGGTGAACAACAATAAGAACGTCCATGACATTAGGTCAAAAACAGTCCAGAAAGTGAAGATGCATATATCGTGCTGTGAACAAAAAACTCTGGAAGGTGCAAAACTGTGTTAGGAAGGTTCAGGGTCCCGCCACCAGCTTAGCCTCTTACCAAAGGCTGGAAATTGAAGGGCATATATGGATATTACTGCTCCGGGGGTCATGCAGCTTGTGAAGGGATTCCCAGACACTCAGGTGACACTCTAGCACACTCGTGATCCCTGGACTCTTACCGGACAAAGCCAAAAAAGAGAGCCTGGAATGGTGATATGAGATGATCCTGCCAGGAATCGCTGGACTCTGGATGGCTGCTGTGACTTCCTGTGTCTAATTTACCTTGTCAAGGATGGCTTGATCTTCTGCAGTAGGTTCCCTGGACTTACCCACTCCTCCAACTAACTGCTCCTGACTCATCTTTGCAAAGTTCTCAGCCAACTGGAGGAGTGGGTAAGTCCAGTGAACCTACTGCAGAAGATCAAGCCATCCTTGACAAGGTAAATTAGACACAGGAAGTCACAGCAGCCATCCAGAGTCCAGCGATTCCTGGCAGGATCATCTCATATCACCATTCCAGGCTCTCTTTTTTGGCTTTGTCCGGTAAGAGTCCAGGGATCACGAGTGTGCTAGAGTGTCACCTGAGTGTCTGGGAATCCCTTCACAAGCTGCATGACCCCCGGAGCAGTAATATCCATATATGCCCTTCAATTTCCAGCCTTTGGTAAGAGGCTAAGCTGGTGGCGGGACCCTGAACCTTCCTAACACAGTTTTGCACCTTCCAGAGTTTTTTGTTCACAGCACGATATTTGCATCTTCACTTTCTGGACTGTTTTTGACCTAATGTCATGGACGTTCTTATTGTTGTTCACCTGTGACCCACTAGTTTGAATTTGGATTTGCATTTTGTTTCTCACTTTTTTAGGATTTGATTTTCAGTTTATTTTACCTTGTTACAGGTGATTTGTTTTACACATCCCCTTGTATGTTGTATCACATCATTTGGGTTAGCGCACCTGATTTTCTTATACACATTTCATTACATTCACTCTAAGGTAGCAGCTCACCCAAGTTGAATCAGCGCACTTTCCTTCACACCACAACAGCCAGGTAAACAAAGAACTAAAACAGGAAGTGATGAGATCCTTGTCACTTCCTGTTTCTGATGTCACACAGTGGGAGGAACAACATCCGTACATCCATTCCTCTCACTGTGTGCCTGGAGCTGGATGCCACCAGTTGCATCCCTACTGGGTTCCCTGATCACACAGGAGAGCGGTGGGAGGGGAGTGGGACCCCCTTCTGCTGCTTGTAAAAGTAATCCAGCAGCTTGTTAGCCACCTGGATTACTTTCATCTTGTGCAGAATCGCTGGGGCTAAAGAATGATATCTTCATCATTGCTGCATTGCTCACCCTTCATGTCCGAGGACATTTATAATTGTACAGCGGGCAGGAAGTGGTTCTAAAGCCTCAAGGTTTTTTAACTAAATGCATTCTATGCATTAAGGTAAAAATTCTTCTGTGTCACGGACTCATTCCCCTCATACTTACCTGAAACCCATTGTGATCTAGCGCTGTGCATGAGAGTTGCGGCTCTCCTGGCTTTGTCCCTCTTCCCTGTGCAGATCGATAGCAGTGGGAGCCATTGGCTCCCGCTCCTTTCTTTCAAATCCAGTGAAGAAGGAGCAGGGAGCGAGGCAGAGTCCTGCTGTCTGTGTCAATAGAAGTAGCAGCAGGGCTTGGGAGTGAGCCTGCATGAGTGCCCCCATGAGAATCAGTTTCCTATTGGGGGCCCCAGCAAGAGAGGAGGAGCCAGGAGTGGCAGCAGGGACCTTAGAAGAGAAGAATTGGGGCTGCACTGTGCAAAACCACTTTACAGAGCAGGTAAGTATGACATGTTTGTTATTTAAAAAATTAACTATTTACAACCACTTTACAAGCAGTTGGAGAGTGTGGCATGTTATTATATATAGAAAAAAGAGCATTTTTCAAGTACTTTTTGAGCACTGACACTTTGTAAGGGGAGATGATTTTCTGACACAACTTTGGTCTATTTAAGTTTTTTCACAGACTACCAGATTTTGTGTATATAGTTAGTTAGTGAGGTTGAAAAAAGACATCAGTCCATCCAGTTCAACCTATGATGTGTGTGTGTGTTTGCTTTAACCGTACATTGTATACCCCTGTATGTTGTGGTCTTTAAGGTGTCCATCTAATAGTTTTTTGAAACTATCAATGCTCCCTGCTGATACGACTGCTTGTGGAAGAGAATTCCACATCCTTACCGTTCTTACAGTGAAGAACCCCTTACGCACTTTAAGGTTAAACCGCCTTTCCTCAAGTTTTAGTGAGTGGCCACGTGTCTTATTGTATCTCCTATCTCTGAATAGTTTGTTCCTTATGCTCGGGTCACCAGTACAGTATTTGTACATTGATATCATATCCCCCCTCAATCGTCTTTTCTCCAGAGAGAAAAGGTTCAGTGCTTGTAGTCTTTCCTCATAGCTGATGTCCTCCATTCCCCTAATTATTTTTGTTGCCCTTCTCTGGACTTTCTCCAATTCCAGCACATCCTTCCTGAGGACCGGTGCCCAGAACTGGACAGCATACTCCAGATGTGGCCGGACCAGAGTCTTGTAGAGTGGGAGAATAATCTCTTTATTTCTGGAGTGAATCCCCTTTTTTATACATCCCAGTATTCTGTTGGCTTTGCTTGCGGCGGCTTGGCATTGCATGCCACTGCCAAGCTTGTTGTCTACCAGTACCCCCAAGTCCTTTTCCATCCTAGACTCACCCAGGGGTTCCCCCCCTAGTGAGTAGCTTGCTTTCTGGTTTCTGGCCCCCAAGTGCATTACTTTACATTTATCAACATTAAACCTCATCTGCCATGTAGTTGCCCACCCCGTTATTTTGTTCAGGTCTGCTTGCAAGGTTTCCACATCCTGCATAGAAGATATTGGCATGCCTAGTTTAGTATCATCTGAAAATACTGAGATTGTACTAGATATCCCCCTCCTCTAGATCATTTATGAACAAATTAAACAGGATTGGTCCCAGGACAGAACCCTGGGGGACCCCACTTTCCACACCCGCCCAATCCGAGTACTCCCCATTAATCACCACCCTCTGTACTCTCCCCTGGAGCCAGTTCTCTATCCAGGTACTCACCTTATGATCCATACCTACCTTCCTTAGTTTGTACAGTAATCGTTTGTGGGGAACGGTGTCAAAGGCCTTTGCAAAGTCCAGATACACCACATCCACAGGCTTACCTTTATCTAGGTGGCTGCTCACTTCATCGTAGAAGGTTAATAGATTGGTTTGGCAGGAACGATTTTTCATAAATCCATGCTGATTACTACTTATAATACCGTTTTCATTACTAAAGTCTTGTATGTGGTCCCTTAACATCCCCTCCAAAATTTTGCAGACTACAGATGTTAGGCTGACCGGCCTATAGTTACCCGGGATATACATATCTCGGCCCCTTCTTAAATATTGGTACCACGTTGGCTTTTTTCCAATCAGCTGGCACCATACCCGTCTGTAAACTATCCTTAAAGATCAAGAATAATGGTCTGGCAATCACCTGGCTGAGCTCATTAAGAACCCTCGGGTGCAAGCCATCCGGTCCCGGGGATTTATTTATGTTAAGTTTCTCTAGTTTAGCTCTAAGTCTATCCTCTGTTAGCCATGGCGGCACTTCCTGAGGTGTATTATTTAGTTCGGCCTTACAAGCTGGGTTTGTGTAGCCCCCCGATTCTTTTGTGAAGACTGAAGAGAAGAAATTATTTAACACTTCCGCCTTTTCTTTGTCCTCAGTGGCCATATTTCCTTCGTCATCTTTTATGGGGCCAATGTGTTCTGGCCTCGCTTTCCTACTGTTTATATAATTAAAGAACTTCTTGGGGTTCTTTTTACTCTCCTCCGCTATATGTCTCTCGTGTTCTATTTTAGCCGCCCTGATTTCGTCTTTACATTTCTTATTACACTCTTTGTAATGCTTAAATGCTGCCAATGACCCCTCAGTCTTGTATTTTTTGAAGGCCTTTTCTTTAGCACTAATATACATTTTTATGTTGGAGTTTAGCCATCCAGGGTTTATTTTTGCTCTTTTAAATTTATTTCCCTTTGGAATGCACTGGCCAATCCCCCTGTTTAGTATGCTCTTGAAGCACTCCCATTTTTCCTCCGTGTTCTTTGTTCCCAGGGTTCTATCCCAATTGATATTTTCTAGCAGCGAGCGCAGTTTAGGGAAATTGGCTCTTTTGAAATTCAGTGTTCTTATATTACCCCTCTGCTTCCTATTACTGTAATTAATACTAAAACTTATTGACCTATGGTCACTGTTTCCTAAGTTGTCCCGTATTTCTATATCCGTGATCAGGTCTGTATTGTTGGTAATCAGTAGGTCAAGTACCGCATTGTTTCTTGTCGGTGCATTCACCATCTGACCCATAAAATTGTCCTGCAAAACATTTAGGAACTGCCTAGCCTTGGCTGAGTGCGCGGTTCCTTCTGCCCAGTCTATATCTGGATAATTAACCACTTGCCGACCGCCGCACGACTATCTACGTCGGCGGTCAGCCCCTCACAGGCAAAGTGACGTAGGGCTACGTCACTAGCTTGTGAGGGTCTAGGGAGCGAGCGCGCGCCCCCGGAGGCGCGCTCCCGCTCCCGAGTGGTCACGGACCCCCCCGCGCGTGTGACCGGCGGACCCGATGTCCGCCGGACACTCTGCGATCGGCGGGGGAGAGGGAGAAAGTCAGGCAGCTTGTGTAAACAAGCTGCCTGTCATTCTCCCCTCTGTATGAGAGCTGATCATCTGGATCTACTATGTAGATCCGTTGATCACTCTGCATACAGCTGAAGCCCCAGCCAATCACAGTTAGAATCACGCCCCTAGGGACACACACAGCCCCTCCCTCTCAAATAAAGTTAACCCCTTCACTACCAATGTATTTTTACAGTAACAGTGCATATGTATAGCACTGATTACTGTAGAAATGTCACTGGTAACCCCAAAAGTGTCAAAAATGTCAGTCAAGGGTCCGATCTGTCCGCCGCAATGTCGCAGTACCGCAAAAAAAATCGCAGATCGCCGCCATTACGCGTTAAAAAAAAAACAACAAAAATGACAAAAATCTTTCCCTTAGTTAGTAAACGCAATAACTTTTGCGCAAACCAATCAAAATACGCTTTTTGCGATTTTTTTTACCAAACATAGGTAGCATAAAACAAATTGGCCGAAAATTTTAAAAAATTTTGATTTTTACATTTTTTTTTGGGGGAATTTCATATAAAAAAAAGGGAAAAATATTGCTATTTTTGCAAAATGGACGCTCTTTTTTTGTTTATAGCGCGTGATCAAAAAATCGCACAGGTGATCAAATACCGCCAAAAGAAAGCTCTGTTTGTGGGAAAAAAAGGACGCCAAATTCGTTTAGGTACACCGTCGCACGACCGCGCAATTCTCCGTTAAAGTCACGCAGTGCCGAATCGCAAAATATCCCCTGGTCGGAATGGGGGTAAAATCTTCCGGGGCTTAAGTGGTTAAAGTCCCCCATTATAATGATGTTTCCCATCCTTGCTGCCAATCCTATCTGTAAAAGGAGGTCCGCCTCACCCTCCTCCCTCTGGTTGGGGGGCCTATAGCATACGCCCAATATTACCTTCCCCGCCGTGCCTTCCCTTTGAAGCTCTACCCATAGGGATTCTGCCTCGTCCTTAGCTCCATTATTAATATCATCCCTCATATTTACCTGTATACTGTTCTTAATATACAGACATACCCCTCCCCCTTTTTTACCTTCTCTATCTCTGCGATAAAGGGAATACCCCTGAATGGTCGCCATCCAATCATGAGAGCTGTCAAACCAAGTCTCAGTTATCCCCACAAAATCTAAGTCCTCCTCAAACATCAGCAGCTCCAGCTCTCCCATCTTGTTGGCCAGGCTTCTGGCATTGGCATACAACCCTCTTAATTTTGATCGGTTACATTTATCTTCATTTGATGTTTTTAGGCTGCTCTCTTGATTTTTCCCCATACCCACCCTGGGTTTAGGAGCTCCGAACACCCTACCGCTAATGCCCCCATATCTGCCCTCTGAAACTTGGTTTCCACTGGCTAACTCTACATCTGTACCCTCCCCCCCATTCCCTAGTTTAAAAGCCCCTCTAACTTTTTGGCCATCCTTGCACCCAGTACGGCTGCACCCACCCCATTTAGGTGCAATCCGTCCCTACCAAAGAGCCGGTGACCGACTGAGAAGTCAGCCCAGTTCTCCAGGAACCCGAAACCCTCCTTACTACACCAGCTCCTCAGCCACTCGTTAACTTCCCTAATCTCCCGCTGCCTCTCTGGTGTGGCTCGAGGTACAGGTAGTATTTCGGAAAATACTACCTTGGAGGTCCTAGTCCTCAACTTAGCGCCTAAGTCCCTGAAATCATTTAGGACTCTCCGTCTTCCTCTGCCTATGTCATTGGTACCCACGTGTACCATGACAGCTGGGTCTTCCCCAGCCCCACCCAATAATCTGTCCACCCGATCTGCGATGTGCCGAACCCGAGCGCCCGGCAAACAACAGACTGTTCGGCACACACAGTCTTTGTCACAGATTACACTGTCTGCCCTTTTAATAATTGAGTCCCCTACCACCAGCACCTGTCTTTCCTTTCCCTTTCTCCCGGCCTTACTGGAGGAGTTCTTCCCCTGGCAGCTAGGGGCGTCGCTCTGCTCCAGCAATGCTGGTCCCTGACTGGTTTCCCCAACATCACACAACGGGGCGTATCTATTGGGGTGCTCCAGCCCAGGATCAGCCTCCTTGCCTTGTTCCCTTCTACCCCTCCTAACTGTCACCCCTCTAAACTGCTCTGATGCCTGCACCTCCAATACTCCGCCCACCTCTGTGCAGACCCCTGCCTGCACCTGACTGGTACAATCCTGGCTCTCCTCCAGTATGGACATTCGTCTCAGTGTTGCCAGCTGCTTCCCTAGATTCAGGACCTGAGCTTCCAGGGAAACAACGTTCTTACATCTTGCGCATATGTATTCGCCCTCGATCACATGTCTGAGGAACGCATACATATTACAAGATGTACACCGAGTCGCATCTCCACACCCGCCGGGCATTGTACCTACTATCTAATCTAATGGGGATTCAGTAATTTAAGTCTATCCTATGTGGCTATTTCCTGGCTTCCTAACGCTACCTTCTCACCCTCTGGTGTTCTGCTTAACTCACTTGACACTCAGTTGCACAACACTCACTTACCAGTAGCAAAGATACCTCAGACGCAAAGATACTCACCAGTCGCAAGATACTCACTAGACGCAAGATACTCACCAATCGCAAGTTACTCCCAGTCGCAAAAGATACTCACCAGTCGCAGAGATGCTCACCAGTCGCAGAGATACTCACCAGTCGCAGAGATACTCACCAGTCGCAGAGATACTCACCAGTCGCATCTATATACACTATATTACCAAAAGTATTGGGACACCTGCCTTTCCACCCACATGAACTTTAATGGATTCCCAGTCTTAGGCCACAGGGTTCAATATTGAGCTGGCCCACCCTTTGCAGCTATAACAGCTTCAACTCTTCTGGGAAGGCTGTCCACAAGGTTTAGGAGTGTGTCTATGGGAATGTTTGACCGTTCTTCCAGAAGCGCATTTGTGAGGTCAGGTACTGATGTGGATGAGAAGGCTGGCTCGCAGTCTCCACTAATTCATCTCAAAGGTGTTCTATCAGGTTGAGGTGCAGGCTAGTCAAGTTCCTCCAACCCAAACTCGCTCATCCATGTCTTTATGGACCTTGCATGTCTGATGCCACGTCTGATGCCATCACTTTACCTTCTGTTGTCCTCTGTTCAGCATCACTCACATTGTGTGTGAGAGAGAGATAGTGACCAAACCAAAGAATGCTCTCATCACAGCCAAACAGTGTACAAAAATCATCTTATTTGGCAAACAGGCAGTCTGGCATAGTGGTACTCTTTATCAGCAGTTCAGGCCCTGATGTGTGCGGCTGGAGAGAAACCTTTCCCAACATTAGGCCAAAGGGGTCTCCTCCAGCTCCTTACCCTTTACTGTCAGCTCACATCGAATTTCCGGCCCCTGGCTCTGTCAGCCTGAACTGAAAAGAATGCCTGACGGCCGCGGAGAGGCTGGGTGAGCAGCGCCAGCCTAAGCAGCAGACCAGCTGCCTAGGGAGCCCGGACCCAGGAGGACAAACGGCCTGGCAGCCCCAGCCCTCCGAGCAAATGCTTGTTGTGCCCTATGGCCAGTCTGAGCCTTCCTCCCACTGACAGCAATAATGGGGTACTATTCATCTTCCGAATACCAATGATAGGGTGTTGTTATGGATTCCAGGACATTTTTTACTCCCACTGGCCACAGTCCGGGCCCACTAAAGTCTGAAGGATAGTAAACTGGCCCTTTGTTTAGAAAGTATGGAGACCCCTGCCCTAGGCTATTGCACTTCATAGTACAGAACGCCTTCCTCTCTTCACATCTCCATAACACATGGGGGTGGTGATCTGTAGTTCACAGCTTTTAGTGCAGCACAGGCAGAGTGTATGGTAAGGTAGGAGCTCACTGGATTTCTGACAGGTTAAACAGATGTTTAGTTTGCTGTTACTGATTAGGCCCCTTTCACACCATCCGTCCGTCGGACGGAGTCCGTTTTTCTCAGCGGGGGATCGATCCGCCGATCCCCCGCTGAGCAGGAGGATGACAGCTGTGTCTCCGCGCTGTTTGCGGAGACACAGCTGTCAGTTCCCCATGCATCTCTATGGGGGAAATGGGATGGGAACGGACCGTCGGTCCGTTCTCATCCGATCCCATCCGCTGGACGGATGTAAAATAGGGTTTCCATCGGTCCAGATTTGACGGATCGGATGTCAGTGGACATGTCTCCGCTGACATCCGATCCCCCATAGAGATGCATGGGGGGACCGTTCAGATCCGCCAAAATAACGGACAGGCGGAACTGAACGGTCCGCCTGTGTGAAAGGGGTCTCAGATATAACAAAGTGCAATTTTTTTCTATTAAACAATGTTTACGCAGTGATGTACCAAATGCATATTTTCAGGAAAAAATACACTAAACTGAATATTAGTGCAAACACAATATAATACCCATTTTATGGTAAAATATAAAATATTAGGTTGCATTGAGTAAGTGGATACCAAGCTTCTCAAGTCTTAAAATTGCACATGCCCATGGAGCTGCAAAAACCATTGTACCCAAAATGCTCCATAGGTGACACTTTAAAAGCCTTTACAGGTTATCAGTTTAGAGTTAACTTTGATTATGGCCCTAAAATTATTGCTCTCACTCCGACGTTCCTGAAGATACCTCACATGGTGGTGCAGTTGATGTTTACATACACGTGCCCACCGCACACAGCACTTTTTATATGGGGTGTTTGCCCTACAAAAGTGATTGGGCCACCTGATTTGCCAGCTACAGCAGCAGCTATGAGCTTGATTTACCCACTTGTCCACCATACCGTTTAAAATGTACCTGTGTAGACAAGTGGTTAAAGGAAATCTATGGTCACATCATACACTTTCATTTTATAACAGTGGTTCTTAACCTGGGTTCGATCGAACCCCAGGGGTTCGGTGAGTCAGTCTCCGGGGTTCGGCGGGGGGGACAAAGGGGCAATTTTTCCCCCCGAGAAAATATTACTGATTGTGAGGCCGAGCGCACCCCGGGAAATCAGAGCTGCGGTCGGGACAATTACACATAGACACTTGACACTCCGCCCCCTGTACCTCCCCCAGCAGGTTTCCAGCCTATCTCTTGCAGGCTGCTTGCTGCGTGAGTGGGCGGGATGGGGATGTACCTGACCACGGAGATCGCGCCTGCCTGGAAGAGGGAAGTGTGAGCAGCTGAGCAGAGGGAGCCGAGTGAATGTTCCTGGAGGTAGGCTCAGCTAGCTGTACATGGTGAATTCGTTTACAAGGACCTCTATGCTACATCTGCTGAGTTACTGCAGCTTAGCATAGAGGTGCTGTTAGCTGACAGATGGAAATGCATGTCCTTTTCATTTAGCTCAATAAAGCATTGTGAATACCCCCTGGTGTGTGCCCTCCTGATACCCCATGGAATGCTCTCCCAACACCTCCCCCCAATGTGTGCCCTCCTAACACCCCATGGTATGCCCTCCAAACACCTCCCCAAAGTGTGTTCCCTCTTGACACCCCATGCTATGTCCTCTCAACCCCCCCAGTGTGTGCCCTCCTGATACCCCATGGTATGC